>NW_026291923.1:0-27401 GCF_023091745.1 Budorcas taxicolor | reverse complement strand
GCCGCACGGAGAGCACAAGGCTCCCAGGGCCCCTGGCTGTGGTCTGCAGCCCCACACTCCCGGAGGCTGACTCCGTGGGCGCCCAGAAGGTGCCTGACAGACGTCATGTCCCTAGCGCTCTGCTCCCCAGCAGAGACGTGTGCAGGTGGTGGGGCCTGCCCCTGCGTGTCTGGGCTCCCGCCGGCAGCCCCAGCTCCAGGAAGCAGCCCCTGAGGCAAGACCTGGAGGAGGCGCGGGGCGCCCCCGCCTGGAAGCCTAGTGCACAGCATGCGGGAAGCGAGCCTCCTCGGGAGAAGAGGAGGCAGCCCAGCTGCGTGCGTCTGCACTCACTCCTTGGGCGGAGCCCAGTGAGCCTCCAGTACGGCAGAGCTCCAGCTCTGCTCAGGGGCCCGATCTGGCAGAGTTGCTGGCGTGAGGCTGCTCTGCCCTGGGCGAGCCTAGCCCAGACTTGCCTCGCTGCTAGGCTTCCTGCCCGGGAAGGAGCAGGCTGCGCCAGACAGGCAGACGCTCCTGGCGCCTTCCTGGCCTCAGCTCCACTCCTGCCCTGCCTTTGCACCTAGTCCCCAGGCGTCCTTGCGGAGGGCTTAGGGGCCGGTGGGGTGCACGCTGCCAAGCCCTCCAGCCGTGAGAGCTCTGTCATAGGGTAGGGAATGGCAAGTGCAGGGCTCCTCCAGCGGTCGCTTGGCCGCCCAGACTCAGCACAGCACGGAGAGCACCAGGCTTCCCAGGGCCCCTGGCTGTGGTCTGCAGCCCCACACACCCGGAGGCTGACTCCGTGAGCGCCCAGAAGGTGCCTGACAGACGTCATTTCCCTAGTGCTCTCCCCACCAGCAGAGACGTGTGCAGGTGGTTGGGGCCTGCCCCTGCGTGTCTGGGCTGCCGCCCACAGCCTCCGCTCAGGGGAAGCAGCCCCTGTGCCAAGACCTGCAGGAGGCGCGGGGCGTCCCTGCCTGGAAGCCAAGTGCACAGTCCGCTTGGAAGCGAGCCTCCTTGGGAAGAGTCGAGGGAGCCAAGCCGCGTGCAGCTGCAATCCCTGCTTGGGCCGAGCCGAGTGTGCCTCCAGGACGGCAGAGCTCCAGCTCTGCTCAGAGGCCGGATCTAGTCAAGTGCCTTGCGCGAGGCTGCTCTGCCCTGGGCGAGACTTGCCCAGGCTTGCCTCGCTGCTAGGCTTGCTGCCCAGGAAGGAGCAGGCTGTGCGATGCTGGGAGAGGCCACTGGCGCCTTCCTGGCCTCAGCTCCACTCCTGCCTTGCCTTTGCATCTAGGCCCCGGGCGTCCTTGGGGAAGGCTTAGGAGCCGGTGGCTTGCACACTGCCAAGCCCTCCAGCAGTGAGGCCTCTCGTAGAGGGGAGGGGAGGGCAAGTGCAGGGCTCCTCCAGCGGTTGCTTGGCCGCCCAGACTCAGCGCCGCACGGAGAGCACAAGGCTCCCAGGGCCCCTGGCTGTGGTCTGCAGCCCCACACTCCCGGAGGCTGACTCCGTGGGCGCCCAGAAGGTGCCTGACAGACGTCATGTCCCTAGCGCTCTGCTCCCCAGCAGAGACGTGTGCAGGTGGTGGGGCCTGCCCCTGCGTGTCTGGGCTCCCGCCGGCAGCCCCAGCTCCAGGGAAGCAGCCCCTGAGGCAAGACCTGGAGGAGGCGCGGGGCGCCCCCGCCTGGAAGCCTAGTGCACAGCATGCGGGAAGCGAGCCTCCTCGGGAGAAGAGGAGGCAGCCCAGCTGCGTGCGTCTGCACTCACTCCTTGGGCGGAGCCCAGTGAGCCTCCAGTACGGCAGAGCTCCAGCTCTGCTCAGGGGCCCGATCTGGCAGAGTTGCTGGCGTGAGGCTGCTCTGCCCTGGGCGAGCCTAGCCCAGACTTGCCTCGCTGCTAGGCTTCCTGCCCGGGAAGGAGCAGGCTGCGCCAGACAGGCAGACGCTCCTGGCGCCTTCCTGGCCTCAGCTCCACTCCTGCCCTGCCTTTGCACCTAGTCCCCAGGCGTCCTTGCGGAGGGCTTAGGGGCCGGTGGGGTGCACGCTGCCAAGCCCTCCAGCCGTGAGAGCTCTGTCATAGGGTAGGGAATGGCAAGTGCAGGGCTCCTCCAGCGGTCGCTTGGCCGCCCAGACTCAGCACAGCACGGAGAGCACCAGGCTTCCCAGGGCCCCTGGCTGTGGTCTGCAGCCCCACACACCCGGAGGCTGACTCCGTGAGCGCCCAGAAGGTGCCTGACAGACGTCATTTCCCTAGTGCTCTCCCCACCAGCAGAGACGTGTGCAGGTGGTTGGGGCCTGCCCCTGCGTGTCTGGGCTGCCGCCCACAGCCTCCGCTCAGGGGAAGCAGCCCCTGTGCCAAGACCTGCAGGAGGCGCGGGGCGTCCCTGCCTGGAAGCCAAGTGCACAGTCCGCTTGGAAGCGAGCCTCCTTGGGAAGAGTCGAGGGAGCCAAGCCGCGTGCAGCTGCAATCCCTGCTTGGGCCGAGCCGAGTGTGCCTCCAGGACGGCAGAGCTCCAGCTCTGCTCAGAGGCCGGATCTAGTCAAGTGCCTTGCGCGAGGCTGCTCTGCCCTGGGCGAGACTTGCCCAGGCTTGCCTCGCTGCTAGGCTTGCTGCCCAGGAAGGAGCAGGCTGTGCGATGCTGGGAGAGGCCACTGGCGCCTTCCTGGCCTCAGCTCCACTCCTGCCTTGCCTTTGCATCTAGGCCCCGGGCGTCCTTGGGGAAGGCTTAGGAGCCGGTGGCTTGCACACTGCCAAGCCCTCCAGCAGTGAGGCCTCTCGTAGAGGGGAGGGGAGGGCAAGTGCAGGGCTCCTCCAGCGGTTGCTTGGCCGCCCAGACTCAGCGCCGCACGGAGAGCACAAGGCTCCCAGGGCCCCTGGCTGTGGTCTGCAGCCCCACACTCCCGGAGGCTGGACTCCGTGGGCGCCCAGAAGGTGCCTGACAGACGTCATGTCCCTAGCGCTCTGCTCCCCAGCAGAGACGTGTGCAGGTGGTGGGGCCTGCCCCTGCGTGTCTGGGCTCCCGCCGGCAGCCCCAGCTCCAGGGAAGCAGCCCCTGAGGCAAGACCTGGAGGAGGCGCGGGGCGCCCCCGCCTGGAAGCCTAGTGCACAGCATGCGGGAAGCGAGCCTCCTCGGGAGAAGAGGAGGCAGCCCAGCTGCGTGCGTCTGCACTCACTCCTTGGGCGGAGCCCAGTGAGCCTCCAGTACGGCAGAGCTCCAGCTCTGCTCAGGGGCCCGATCTGGCAGGAGGTTGCTGGCGTGAGGCTGCTCTGCCCTGGGCGAGCCTAGCCCAGACTTGCCTCGCTGCTAGGCTTCCTGCCCGGGAAGGAGCAGGCTGCGCCAGACAGGCAGACGCTCCTGGCGCCTTCCTGGCCTCAGCTCCACTCCTGCCCTGCCTTTGCACCTAGTCCCCAGGCGTCCTTGCGGAGGGCTTAGGGGCCGGTGGGGTGCACGCTGCCAAGCCCTCCAGCCGTGAGAGCTCTGTCATAGGGTAGGGAATGGCAAGTGCAGGGCTCCTCCAGCGGTCGCTTGGCCGCCCAGACTCAGCACAGCACGGAGAGCACCAGGCTTCCCAGGGCCCCTGGCTGTGGTCTGCAGCCCCACACACCCGGAGGCTGACTCCGTGAGCGCCCAGAAGGTGCCTGACAGACGTCATTTCCCTAGTGCTCTCCCCACCAGCAGAGACGTGTGCAGGTGGTTGGGGCCTGCCCCTGCGTGTCTGGGCTGCCGCCCACAGCCTCCGCTCAGGGGAAGCAGCCCCTGTGCCAAGACCTGCAGGAGGCGCGGGGCGTCCCTGCCTGGAAGCCAAGTGCACAGTCCGCTTGGAAGCGAGCCTCCTTGGGAAGAGTCGAGGGAGCCAAGCCGCGTGCAGCTGCAATCCCTGCTTGGGCCGAGCCGAGTGTGCCTCCAGGACGGCAGAGCTCCAGCTCTGCTCAGAGGCCGGATCTAGTCAAGTGCCTTGCGCGAGGCTGCTCTGCCCTGGGCGAGACTTGCCCAGGCTTGCCTCGCTGCTAGGCTTGCTGCCCAGGAAGGAGCAGGCTGTGCGATGCTGGGAGAGGCCACTGGCGCCTTCCTGGCCTCAGCTCCACTCCTGCCTTGCCTTTGCATCTAGGCCCCGGGCGTCCTTGGGGAAGGCTTAGGAGCCGGTGGCTTGCACACTGCCAAGCCCTCCAGCAGTGAGGCCTCTCGTAGAGGGGAGGGGAGGGCAAGTGCAGGGCTCCTCCAGCGGTTGCTTGGCCGCCCAGACTCAGCGCCGCACGGAGAGCACAAGGCTCCCAGGGCCCCTGGCTGTGGTCTGCAGCCCCACACTCCCGGAGGCTGACTCCGTGGGCGCCCAGAAGGTGCCTGACAGACGTCATGTCCCTAGCGCTCTGCTCCCCAGCAGAGACGTGTGCAGGTGGTGGGGCCTGCCCCTGCGTGTCTGGGCTCCCGCCGGCAGCCCCAGCTCCAGGGAAGCAGCCCCTGAGGCAAGACCTGGAGGAGGCGCGGGGCGCCCCCGCCTGGAAGCCTAGTGCACAGCATGCGGGAAGCGAGCCTCCTCGGGAGAAGAGGAGGCAGCCCAGCTGCGTGCGTCTGCACTCACTCCTTGGGCGGAGCCCAGTGAGCCTCCAGTACGGCAGAGCTCCAGCTCTGCTCAGGGGCCCGATCTGGCAGAGTTGCTGGCGTGAGGCTGCTCTGCCCTGGGCGAGCCTAGCCCAGACTTGCCTCGCTGCTAGGCTTCCTGCCCGGGAAGGAGCAGGCTGCGCCAGACAGGCAGACGCTCCTGGCGCCTTCCTGGCCTCAGCTCCACTCCTGCCCTGCCTTTGCACCTAGTCCCCAGGCGTCCTTGCGGAGGGCTTAGGGGCCGGTGGGGTGCACGCTGCCAAGCCCTCCAGCCGTGAGAGCTCTGTCATAGGGTAGGGAATGGCAAGTGCAGGGCTCCTCCAGCGGTCGCTTGGCCGCCCAGACTCAGCACAGCACGGAGAGCACCAGGCTTCCCAGGGCCCCTGGCTGTGGTCTGCAGCCCCACACACCCGGAGGCTGACTCCGTGAGCGCCCAGAAGGTGCCTGACAGACGTCATTTCCCTAGTGCTCTCCCCACCAGCAGAGACGTGTGCAGGTGGTTGGGGCCTGCCCCTGCGTGTCTGGGCTGCCGCCCACAGCCTCCGCTCAGGGGAAGCAGCCCCTGTGCCAAGACCTGCAGGAGGCGCGGGGCGTCCCTGCCTGGAAGCCAAGTGCACAGTCCGCTTGGAAGCGAGCCTCCTTGGGAAGAGTCGAGGGAGCCAAGCCGCGTGCAGCTGCAATCCCTGCTTGGGCCGAGCCGAGTGTGCCTCCAGGACGGCAGAGCTCCAGCTCTGCTCAGAGGCCGGATCTAGTCAAGTGCCTTGCGCGAGGCTGCTCTGCCCTGGGCGAGACTTGCCCAGGCTTGCCTCGCTGCTAGGCTTGCTGCCCAGGAAGGAGCAGGCTGTGCGATGCTGGGAGAGGCCACTGGCGCCTTCCTGGCCTCAGCTCCACTCCTGCCTTGCCTTTGCATCTAGGCCCCGGGCGTCCTTGGGGAAGGCTTAGGAGCCGGTGGCTTGCACACTGCCAAGCCCTCCAGCAGTGAGGCCTCTCGTAGAGGGGAGGGGAGGGCAAGTGCAGGGCTCCTCCAGCGGTTGCTTGGCCGCCCAGACTCAGCGCCGCACGGAGAGCACAAGGCTCCCAGGGCCCCTGGCTGTGGTCTGCAGCCCCACACTCCCGGAGGCTGACTCCGTGGGCGCCCAGAAGGTGCCTGACAGACGTCATGTCCCTAGCGCTCTGCTCCCCAGCAGAGACGTGTGCAGGTGGTGGGGCCTGCCCCTGCGTGTCTGGGCTCCCGCCGGCAGCCCCAGCTCCAGGGAAGCAGCCCCTGAGGCAAGACCTGGAGGAGGCGCGGGGCGCCCCCGCCTGGAAGCCTAGTGCACAGCATGCGGGAAGCGAGCCTCCTCGGGAGAAGAGGAGGCAGCCCAGCTGCGTGCGTCTGCACTCACTCCTTGGGCGGAGCCCAGTGAGCCTCCAGTACGGCAGAGCTCCAGCTCTGCTCAGGGGCCCGATCTGGCAGAGTTGCTGGCGTGAGGCTGCTCTGCCCTGGGCGAGCCTAGCCCAGACTTGCCTCGCTGCTAGGCTTCCTGCCCGGGAAGGAGCAGGCTGCGCCAGACAGGCAGACGCTCCTGGCGCCTTCCTGGCCTCAGCTCCACTCCTGCCCTGCCTTTGCACCTAGTCCCCAGGCGTCCTTGCGGAGGGCTTAGGGGCCGGTGGGGTGCACGCTGCCAAGCCCTCCAGCCGTGAGAGCTCTGTCATAGGGTAGGGAATGGCAAGTGCAGGGCTCCTCCAGCGCTCGCTTGGCCGCCCAGACTCAGCACAGCACGGAGAGCACCAGGCTTCCCAGGGCCCCTGGCTGTGGTCTGCAGCCCCACACACCCGGAGGCTGACTCCGTGAGCGCCCAGAAGGTGCCTGACAGACGTCATTTCCCTAGTGCTCTCCCCACCAGCAGAGACGTGTGCAGGTGGTTGGGGCCTGCCCCTGCGTGTCTGGGCTGCCGCCCACAGCCTCCGCTCAGGGGAAGCAGCCCCTGTGCCAAGACCTGCAGGAGGCGCGGGGCGTCCCTCCCTGGAAGCCAAGTGCACAGTCCGCTTGGAAGCGAGCCTCCTTGGGAAGAGTCGAGGGAGCCAAGCCGCGTGCAGCTGCAATCCCTGCTTGGGCCGAGCCGAGTGTGCCTCCAGGACGGCAGAGCTCCAGCTCTGCTCAGAGGCCGGATCTAGTCAAGTGCCTTGCGCGAGGCTGCTCTGCCCTGGGCGAGACTTGCCCAGGCTTGCCTCGCTGCTAGGCTTGCTGCCCAGGAAGGAGCAGGCTGTGCGATGCTGGGAGAGGCCACTGGCGCCTTCCTGGCCTCAGCTCCACTCCTGCCTTGCCTTTGCATCTAGGCCCCGGGCGTCCTTGGGGAAGGCTTAGGAGCCGGTGGCTTGCACACTGCCAAGCCCTCCAGCAGTGAGGCCTCTCGTAGAGGGGAGGGGAGGGCAAGTGCAGGGCTCCTCCAGCGGTTGCTTGGCCGCCCAGACTCAGCGCCGCACGGAGAGCACAAGGCTCCCAGGGCCCCTGGCTGTGGTCTGCAGCCCCACACTCCCGGAGGCTGACTCCGTGGGCGCCCAGAAGGTGCCTGACAGACGTCATGTCCCTAGCGCTCTGCTCCCCAGCAGAGACGTGTGCAGGTGGTGGGGCCTGCCCCTGCGTGTCTGGGCTCCCGCCGGCAGCCCCAGCTCCAGGGAAGCAGCCCCTGAGGCAAGACCTGGAGGAGGCGCGGGGCGCCCCCGCCTGGAAGCCTAGTGCACAGCATGCGGGAAGCGAGCCTCCTCGGGAGAAGAGGAGGCAGCCCAGCTGCGTGCGTCTGCACTCACTCCTTGGGCGGAGCCCAGTGAGCCTCCAGTACGGCAGAGCTCCAGCTCTGCTCAGGGGCCCGATCTGGCAGAGTTGCTGGCGTGAGGCTGCTCTGCCCTGGGCGAGCCTAGCCCAGACTTGCCTCGCTGCTAGGCTTCCTGCCCGGGAAGGAGCAGGCTGCGCCAGACAGGCAGACGCTCCTGGCGCCTTCCTGGCCTCAGCTCCACTCCTGCCCTGCCTTTGCACCTAGTCCCCAGGCGTCCTTGCGGAGGGCTTAGGGGCCGGTGGGGTGCACGCTGCCAAGCCCTCCAGCCGTGAGAGCTCTGTCATAGGGTAGGGAATGGCAAGTGCAGGGCTCCTCCAGCGGTCGCTTGGCCGCCCAGACTCAGCACAGCACGGAGAGCACCAGGCTTCCCAGGGCCCCTGGCTGTGGTCTGCAGCCCCACACACCCGGAGGCTGACTCCGTGAGCGCCCAGAAGGTGCCTGACAGACGTCATTTCCCTAGTGCTCTCCCCACCAGCAGAGACGTGTGCAGGTGGTTGGGGCCTGCCCCTGCGTGTCTGGGCTGCCGCCCACAGCCTCCGCTCAGGGGAAGCAGCCCCTGTGCCAAGACCTGCAGGAGGCGCGGGGCGTCCCTGCCTGGAAGCCAAGTGCACAGTCCGCTTGGAAGCGAGCCTCCTTGGGAAGAGTCGAGGGAGCCAAGCCGCGTGCAGCTGCAATCCCTGCTTGGGCCGAGCCGAGTGTGCCTCCAGGACGGCAGAGCTCCAGCTCTGCTCAGAGGCCGGATCTAGTCAAGTGCCTTGCGCGAGGCTGCTCTGCCCTGGGCGAGACTTGCCCAGGCTTGCCTCGCTGCTAGGCTTGCTGCCCAGGAAGGAGCAGGCTGTGCGATGCTGGGAGAGGCCACTGGCGCCTTCCTGGCCTCAGCTCCACTCCTGCCTTGCCTTTGCATCTAGGCCCCGGGCGTCCTTGGGGAAGGCTTAGGAGCCGGTGGCTTGCACACTGCCAAGCCCTCCAGCAGTGAGGCCTCTCGTAGAGGGGAGGGGAGGGCAAGTGCAGGGCTCCTCCAGCGGTTGCTTGGCCGCCCAGACTCAGCGCCGCACGGAGAGCACAAGGCTCCCAGGGCCCCTGGCTGTGGTCTGCAGCCCCACACTCCCGGAGGCTGACTCCGTGGGCGCCCAGAAGGTGCCTGACAGACGTCATGTCCCTAGCGCTCTGCTCCCCAGCAGAGACGTGTGCAGGTGGTGGGGCCTGCCCCTGCGTGTCTGGGCTCCCGCCGGCAGCCCCAGCTCCAGGGAAGCAGCCCCTGAGGCAAGACCTGGAGGAGGCGCGGGGCGCCCCCGCCTGGAAGCCTAGTGCACAGCATGCGGGAAGCGAGCCTCCTCGGGAGAAGAGGAGGCAGCCCAGCTGCGTGCGTCTGCACTCACTCCTTGGGCGGAGCCCAGTGAGCCTCCAGTACGGCAGAGCTCCAGCTCTGCTCAGGGGCCCGATCTGGCAGAGTTGCTGGCGTGAGGCTGCTCTGCCCTGGGCGAGCCTAGCCCAGACTTGCCTCGCTGCTAGGCTTCCTGCCCGGGAAGGAGCAGGCTGCGCCAGACAGGCAGACGCTCCTGGCGCCTTCCTGGCCTCAGCTCCACTCCTGCCCTGCCTTTGCACCTAGTCCCCAGGCGTCCTTGCGGAGGGCTTAGGGGCCGGTGGGGTGCACGCTGCCAAGCCCTCCAGCCGTGAGAGCTCTGTCATAGGGTAGGGAATGGCAAGTGCAGGGCTCCTCCAGCGGTCGCTTGGCCGCCCAGACTCAGCACAGCACGGAGAGCACCAGGCTTCCCAGGGCCCCTGGCTGTGGTCTGCAGCCCCACACACCCGGAGGCTGACTCCGTGAGCGCCCAGAAGGTGCCTGACAGACGTCATTTCCCTAGTGCTCTCCCCACCAGCAGAGACGTGTGCAGGTGGTTGGGGCCTGCCCCTGCGTGTCTGGGCTGCCGCCCACAGCCTCCGCTCAGGGGAAGCAGCCCCTGTGCCAAGACCTGCAGGAGGCGCGGGGCGTCCCTGCCTGGAAGCCAAGTGCACAGTCCGCTTGGAAGCGAGCCTCCTTGGGAAGAGTCGAGGGAGCCAAGCCGCGTGCAGCTGCAATCCCTGCTTGGGCCGAGCCGAGTGTGCCTCCAGGACGGCAGAGCTCCAGCTCTGCTCAGAGGCCGGATCTAGTCAAGTGCCTTGCGCGAGGCTGCTCTGCCCTGGGCGAGACTTGCCCAGGCTTGCCTCGCTGCTAGGCTTGCTGCCCAGGAAGGAGCAGGCTGTGCGATGCTGGGAGAGGCCACTGGCGCCTTCCTGGCCTCAGCTCCACTCCTGCCTTGCCTTTGCATCTAGGCCCCGGGCGTCCTTGGGGAAGGCTTAGGAGCCGGTGGCTTGCACACTGCCAAGCCCTCCAGCAGTGAGGCCTCTCGTAGAGGGGAGGGGAGGGCAAGTGCAGGGCTCCTCCAGCGGTTGCTTGGCCGCCCAGACTCAGCGCCGCACGGAGAGCACAAGGCTCCCAGGGCCCCTGGCTGTGGTCTGCAGCCCCACACTCCCGGAGGCTGACTCCGTGGGCGCCCAGAAGGTGCCTGACAGACGTCATGTCCCTAGCGCTCTGCTCCCCAGCAGAGACGTGTGCAGGTGGTGGGGCCTGCCCCTGCGTGTCTGGGCTCCCGCCGGCAGCCCCAGCTCCAGGGAAGCAGCCCCTGAGGCAAGACCTGGAGGAGGCGCGGGGCGCCCCCGCCTGGAAGCCTAGTGCACAGCATGCGGGAAGCGAGCCTCCTCGGGAGAAGAGGAGGCAGCCCAGCTGCGTGCGTCTGCACTCACTCCTTGGGCGGAGCCCAGTGAGCCTCCAGTACGGCAGAGCTCCAGCTCTGCTCAGGGGCCCGATCTGGCAGAGTTGCTGGCGTGAGGCTGCTCTGCCCTGGGCGAGCCTAGCCCAGACTTGCCTCGCTGCTAGGCTTCCTGCCCGGGAAGGAGCAGGCTGCGCCAGACAGGCAGACGCTCCTGGCGCCTTCCTGGCCTCAGCTCCACTCCTGCCCTGCCTTTGCACCTAGTCCCCAGGCGTCCTTGCGGAGGGCTTAGGGGCCGGTGGGGTGCACGCTGCCAAGCCCTCCAGCCGTGAGAGCTCTGTCATAGGGTAGGGAATGGCAAGTGCAGGGCTCCTCCAGCGGTCGCTTGGCCGCCCAGACTCAGCACAGCACGGAGAGCACCAGGCTTCCCAGGGCCCCTGGCTGTGGTCTGCAGCCCCACACACCCGGAGGCTGACTCCGTGAGCGCCCAGAAGGTGCCTGACAGACGTCATTTCCCTAGTGCTCTCCCCACCAGCAGAGACGTGTGCAGGTGGTTGGGGCCTGCCCCTGCGTGTCTGGGCTGCCGCCCACAGCCTCCGCTCAGGGGAAGCAGCCCCTGTGCCAAGACCTGCAGGAGGCGCGGGGCGTCCCTGCCTGGAAGCCAAGTGCACAGTCCGCTTGGAAGCGAGCCTCCTTGGGAAGAGTCGAGGGAGCCAAGCCGCGTGCAGCTGCAATCCCTGCTTGGGCCGAGCCGAGTGTGCCTCCAGGACGGCAGAGCTCCAGCTCTGCTCAGAGGCCGGATCTAGTCAAGTGCCTTGCGCGAGGCTGCTCTGCCCTGGGCGAGACTTGCCCAGGCTTGCCTCGCTGCTAGGCTTGCTGCCCAGGAAGGAGCAGGCTGTGCGATGCTGGGAGAGGCCACTGGCGCCTTCCTGGCCTCAGCTCCACTCCTGCCTTGCCTTTGCATCTAGGCCCCGGGCGTCCTTGGGGAAGGCTTAGGAGCCGGTGGCTTGCACACTGCCAAGCCCTCCAGCAGTGAGGCCTCTCGTAGAGGGGAGGGGAGGGCAAGTGCAGGGCTCCTCCAGCGGTTGCTTGGCCGCCCAGACTCAGCGCCGCACGGAGAGCACAAGGCTCCCAGGGCCCCTGGCTGTGGTCTGCAGCCCCACACTCCCGGAGGCTGACTCCGTGGGCGCCCAGAAGGTGCCTGACAGACGTCATGTCCCTAGCGCTCTGCTCCCCAGCAGAGACGTGTGCAGGTGGTGGGGCCTGCCCCTGCGTGTCTGGGCTCCCGCCGGCAGCCCCAGCTCCAGGGAAGCAGCCCCTGAGGCAAGACCTGGAGGAGGCGCGGGGCGCCCCCGCCTGGAAGCCTAGTGCACAGCATGCGGGAAGCGAGCCTCCTCGGGAGAAGAGGAGGCAGCCCAGCTGCGTGCGTCTGCACTCACTCCTTGGGCGGAGCCCAGTGAGCCTCCAGTACGGCAGAGCTCCAGCTTTGCTCAGGGGCCCGATCTGGCAGAGTTGCTGGCGTGAGGCTGCTCTGCCCTGGGCGAGCCTAGCCCAGACTTGCCTCGCTGCTAGGCTTCCTGCCCGGGAAGGAGCAGGCTGCGCCAGACAGGCAGACGCTCCTGGCGCCTTCCTGGCCTCAGCTCCACTCCTGCCCTGCCTTTGCACCTAGTCCCCAGGCGTCCTTGCGGAGGGCTTAGGGGCCGGTGGGGTGCACGCTGCCAAGCCCTCCAGCCGTGAGAGCTCTGTCATAGGGTAGGGAATGGCAAGTGCAGGGCTCCTCCAGCGGTCGCTTGGCCGCCCAGACTCAGCACAGCACGGAGAGCACCAGGCTTCCCAGGGCCCCTGGCTGTGGTCTGCAGCCCCACACACCCGGAGGCTGACTCCGTGAGCGCCCAGAAGGTGCCTGACAGACGTCATTTCCCTAGTGCTCTCCCCACCAGCAGAGACGTGTGCAGGTGGTTGGGGCCTGCCCCTGCGTGTCTGGGCTGCCGCCCACAGCCTCCGCTCAGGGGAAGCAGCCCCTGTGCCAAGACCTGCAGGAGGCGCGGGGCGTCCCTGCCTGGAAGCCAAGTGCACAGTCCGCTTGGAAGCGAGCCTCCTTGGGAAGAGTCGAGGGAGCCAAGCCGCGTGCAGCTGCAATCCCTGCTTGGGCCGAGCCGAGTGTGCCTCCAGGACGGCAGAGCTCCAGCTCTGCTCAGAGGCCGGATCTAGTCAAGTGCCTTGCGCGAGGCTGCTCTGCCCTGGGCGAGACTTGCCCAGGCTTGCCTCGCTGCTAGGCTTGCTGCCCAGGAAGGAGCAGGCTGTGCGATGCTGGGAGAGGCCACTGGCGCCTTCCTGGCCTCAGCTCCACTCCTGCCTTGCCTTTGCATCTAGGCCCCGGGCGTCCTTGGGGAAGGCTTAGGAGCCGGTGGCTTGCACACTGCCAAGCCCTCCAGCAGTGAGGCCTCTCGTAGAGGGGAGGGGAGGGCAAGTGCAGGGCTCCTCCAGCGGTTGCTTGGCCGCCCAGACTCAGCGCCGCACGGAGAGCACAAGGCTCCCAGGGCCCCTGGCTGTGGTCTGCAGCCCCACACTCCCGGAGGCTGACTCCGTGGGCGCCCAGAAGGTGCCTGACAGACGTCATGTCCCTAGCGCTCTGCTCCCCAGCAGAGACGTGTGCAGGTGGTGGGGCCTGCCCCTGCGTGTCTGGGCTCCCGCCGGCAGCCCCAGCTCCAGGGAAGCAGCCCCTGAGGCAAGACCTGGAGGAGGCGCGGGGCGCCCCCGCCTGGAAGCCTAGTGCACAGCATGCGGGAAGCGAGCCTCCTCGGGAGAAGAGGAGGCAGCCCAGCTGCGTGCGTCTGCACTCACTCCTTGGGCGGAGCCCAGTGAGCCTCCAGTACGGCAGAGCTCCAGCTCTGCTCAGGGGCCCGATCTGGCAGAGTTGCTGGCGTGAGGCTGCTCTGCCCTGGGCGAGCCTAGCCCAGACTTGCCTCGCTGCTAGGCTTCCTGCCCGGGAAGGAGCAGGCTGCGCCAGACAGGCAGACGCTCCTGGCGCCTTCCTGGCCTCAGCTCCACTCCTGCCCTGCCTTTGCACCTAGTCCCCAGGCGTCCTTGCGGAGGGCTTAGGGGCCGGTGGGGTGCACGCTGCCAAGCCCTCCAGCCGTGAGAGCTCTGTCATAGGGTAGGGAATGGCAAGTGCAGGGCTCCTCCAGCGGTCGCTTGGCCGCCCAGACTCAGCACAGCACGGAGAGCACCAGGCTTCCCAGGGCCCCTGGCTGTGGTCTGCAGCCCCACACACCCGGAGGCTGACTCCGTGAGCGCCCAGAAGGTGCCTGACAGACGTCATTTCCCTAGTGCTCTCCCCACCAGCAGAGACGTGTGCAGGTGGTTGGGGCCTGCCCCTGCGTGTCTGGGCTGCCGCCCACAGCCTCCGCTCAGGGGAAGCAGCCCCTGTGCCAAGACCTGCAGGAGGCGCGGGGCGTCCCTGCCTGGAAGCCAAGTGCACAGTCCGCTTGGAAGCGAGCCTCCTTGGGAAGAGTCGAGGGAGCCAAGCCGCGTGCAGCTGCAATCCCTGCTTGGGCCGAGCCGAGTGTGCCTCCAGGACGGCAGAGCTCCAGCTCTGCTCAGAGGCCGGATCTAGTCAAGTGCCT
The DNA here is from genome assembly GCF_023091745.1 of Budorcas taxicolor. Taxonomy (NCBI): domain Eukaryota; kingdom Metazoa; phylum Chordata; class Mammalia; order Artiodactyla; family Bovidae; genus Budorcas; species Budorcas taxicolor. The sequence continues at coordinate 13,641 of NW_026291923.1, read as the reverse complement.
TGCGCGAGGCTGCTCTGCCCTGGGCGAGACTTGCCCAGGCTTGCCTCGCTGCTAGGCTTGCTGCCCAGGAAGGAGCAGGCTGTGCGATGCTGGGAGAGGCCACCTGGCGCCTTCCTGGCCTCAGCTCCACTCCTGCCTTGCCTTTGCATCTAGGCCCCGGGCGTCCTTGGGGAAGGCTTAGGAGCCGGTGGCTTGCACACTGCCAAGCCCTCCAGCAGTGAGGCCTCTCGTAGAGGGGAGGGGAGGGCAAGTGCAGGGCTCCTCCAGCGGTTGCTTGGCCGCCCAGACTCAGCGCCGCACGGAGAGCACAAGGCTCCCAGGGCCCCTGGCTGTGGTCTGCAGCCCCACACTCCGGAGGCTGACTCCGTGGGCGCCCAGAAGGTGCCTGACAGACGTCATGTCCCTAGCGCTCTGCTCCCAGCAGAGACGTGTGCAGGTGGTGGGGCCTGCCCCTGCGTGTCTGGGCTCCCGCCGGCAGCCCAGCTCAGGGAAGCAGCCCCTGAGGCAAGACCTGGAGGAGGCGCGGGGCGCCCCCGCCTGGAAGCCTAGTGCACAGCATGCGGGAAGCGAGCCTCCTCGGGAGAGAGAGGAGGCAGCCCAGCTGCGTGCGTCTGCACTCACTCCTTGGGCGGAGGCCCAGTGAGCCTCCAGTACGGCAGAGCTCCAGCTCTGCTCAGGGGCCCGATCTGGCAGAGTTGCTGGCGTGAGGCTGCTCTGCCCTGGGCGAGCCTAGCCCAGACTTGCCTCGCTGCTAGGCTTCCTGCCCGGGGAAGGAGCAGGCTGCGCCAGACAGGCAGACGCTCCTGGCGCCTTCCTGGCCTCAGCTCCACTCCTGCCCTGCCTTTGCACCTAGTCCCCAGGCGTCCTTGCGGAGGGCTTAGGGGCCGGTGGGGTGCACGCTGCCAAGCCCTCAGCCGTGAGAGCTCTGTCATAGGGTAGGGAATGGCAAGTGCAGGGCTCCTCCAGCGCTCGCTTGGCCGCCAGACTCAGCACAGCACGGAGAGCACCAGGCTTCCCAGGGCCCCTGGCTTGTGGTCTGCAGCCCACACACCGAGGCTGACTCCGTGAGCGCCCAGAAGGTGCCTGACAGACGTCATTTTCCCCTAGTGCTCTCCCCACCAGCAGAGACGTGTGCAGGTGGTTGGGGCCTGCCCCCTGCGTGTCTGGGCTGCCGCCCACAGCCTCCGCTCAGGGGAAGCAGCCCCTGTGCCAAGACCTGCAGGAGGCGCGGGGCGTCCCTCCCTGGAAGCCAAGTGCACAGTCCGCTTTGGAAGCTGAGCCTCCTTGGGAAGAGTCCGAGGGGAGCCAAGCCGCGTGCAGCTGCAATCCCTGCTTGGGCCGAGCCGAGTGTGCCTCCAGGACGGCAGAGCTCCAGCTCTGCTCAGAGGCCGGATCTAGTCAAGTGCCTTGCGCGAGGGCTGCTCTGCCCCTGGGCGAGACTTGCCCAGGCTTGCCTCGCTGCTAGGCTTGCTGCCCAGGAAGGAGCAGGCTGTGCGATGCTGGGAGAGGCCACTGGCGCCTTCCTGGCCTCAGCTCCACTCCTGCCTTGCCTTTGCATCTAGGCCCCGGGCGTCCTTGGGGAAGGCTTAGGAGCCGGTGCTTGCACACTGCCAAGCCCTCCAGCAGTGAGGCCTCTCGTAGAGGGGAGGGGAGGGCAAGTGCAGGGCTCCTCCAGCGGTTGCTTGGCCGCCCAGACTCAGCGCCCGCACGGAGAGTCACAAGGCTCCCAGGGCCCCCTGGCTGTGGTCTGCAGCCCCACACTCCCGGAGGCTGACTCCGTGGGGCGCCCAGAAGGTGCCTGACAGACGTCATGTCCCTAGCGCTCTGCCTCGCCAGCAGAGACTGTGTGCAGGTGGTGGGGCCTGCCCCTGCGTGTCTGGGCTCCCGCCGGCAGCCCCAGCTCCAGGGAAGCAGCCCCTGAGGCAAGACCTGGAGGAGGCGCGGGGCGCCCCCGCCTGGGAGAGCCTAGTGCACAGCATGCGGGAAGCGAGCCTCCTCGGGAGAAGAGGAGGCAGCCCAGCTGCGTGCGTCTGCACTCACTCCTTGGGCGGAGCCCAGTGAGCCTCCAGTTACGGCAGAGCTCCAGCTCTGCTCAGGGGCCCGATCTGGCAGAGTTGCTGGCGTGAGGCTGCTCTGCCCTGGGCGAGCCTAGCCCAGACTTGCCTCGCTGCTAGGCTTCCTGCCCGGGAAGGAGCAGGCAGGAGCGCAGACAGGCAGCAGACGCTCCTGGCGCTCTTCCTGGCCTCAGCTCCACTCCTGCCCTGCCTTTGCACCTAGTCCCCAGGCCGTCCTTGCGGAGGGCTTAGGGGCCGGTGGGGTGCACGCTGCCAAGCCCTCCAGCCGTGAGAGCTCTGTCATAGGGTAGGGAATGGCAAGTGCAGGGCTCCTCCAGCGGTCGCTTGAGCCGCCCAGACTCAGCATCAGCACGGAGAGCACCAGGCTTCCCAGGGCCCCTGGCTGTGGTCTGCAGCCCCCACACACCCGGAGGCTGACTCCGTGAGCGCCCAGAAGAGTGCCTGACAGACGTCATTTCCCTAGTGCTCTCCCCACCAGCAGAGACGTGTGCCGGTGGTTGGGGGCCTGCCCCTGCGGTGTCTGGGCTGCCGCCCACAGCCTCCGCTCAGGGGAAGCAGCCCCTGTGCGCAAGACCTGCAGGAGGCGCGGGGCGTCCCTGCCTGGAAGCAAGTGCACAGTCCGCTTGGAAGCGAGCCTCCTTGGGAAGAGTCGAGGGAGCCAAGCCGCGTGCAGCTGCAATCCCTGCTTGGGCCGAGCCGAGTGTGCCCTCCAGGACGGCAGAGCTCCAGCTCTGCTCAGAGGCCGGATCTAGTCAAGTGCCTTGCGCGAGGCTGCTCTGCCCTGGGCTAGACTTGCCCAGGCTTGCCTCGCTGCTAGGCTTGCTGCCCAGGAAGGAGCAGGCTGTGCGATGCTGGGAAGAGGCCACTGGCGCCTTCCTGGCCTCAGCTCCACTCCTGCCTTGCCTTTGCATCTAGGCCCCGGGCGTCCTTGGGGAAGGCTTAGGAGCCGGTGGCTTGCACACTGCCAAGCCCTCCAGCAGTGAGGCCTCTCGTAGAGGGGAGGGGAGGGCAAGTGCAGGGCTCCTCCAGCGGTTGCTTGGCCGCCCAGACTCAGCGCCGCACGGAGAGAGCACAAGGCTCCCAGGGCCCCTGGCTGTGGTCTGCAGCCCCACACTCCCGGAGGCTGACTCCGTGGGCGCCCAGAAGGTGCCTGACAGACGTCATGTCCCTAGCGCTCTGCTCCCCAGCAGAGACGTGTGCAGGTGGTGGGGCCTGCCCCTGCGTGTCTGGCTCCCGCCGGCCAGCCCCCAGCTCCAGGGAAGCAGCCCCTGAGGCAAGACCTGGAGGAGGCGCGGGGCGCCCCCGCCTGGAAGCCTAGTGCACAGCATGCGGGAAGCGAGCCTCCTCGGGAGAAGAGGAGGCAGCCCAGCTGCGTGCGTCTGCACTCACTCCTTGGGCGGAGCCCAGTGAGCCTCCAGTACGGCAGAGCTCCAGCTCTGCTCAGGGGCCCGATCTGGCAGAGTTGCTGGCGTGAGGCTGCTCTGCCCTGGGCGAGCCTAGCCCAGACTTGCCTCGCTGCTAGGCTTCCTGCCCGGGAAGGAGCAGGCTGCGCCAGACAGGCAGACGCTCCTGGCGCCTTCCTGGCCTCAGCTCCACTCCTGCCCTGCCTTTGCACCTAGTCCCCAGCGTCCTTGCGGAGGGCTTAGGGGCCGGTGGGGTGCACGCTGCCAAGCCCTCCAGCCGTGAGAGCTCTGTCATAGGGTAGGGGAATGGCAAGTGCAGGGCTCCTCCAGCGGTCGCTTGGCCGCCCAGACTCAGCACAGCACGGAGAGCACCAGGCTTCCCAGGGCCCCTGGCTGTGGTCTGCAGCCCCACACACCCGGAGGCTGACTCCCGTGAGCGCCCAGAAGGTGCCTGACAGACGTCATTTCCCTAGTGCTCTCCCCACCAGCAGAGACGTGTGCAGGTGGTTGGGGCCTGCCCCTGCGTGTCTGGGCTGCCGCCCACAGCCTCCGCTCAGGGGAAGCAGCCCCTGTGCCAAGACCTGCAGGAGGCGCGGGGCGTCCCTCCCTGGAAGCCAAGTGCACAGTCCGCTTGGAAGCGAGCCTCCTTGGGAAGAGTCGAGGGAGCCAAGCCGCGTGCAGCTGCAATCCCTGCTTGGGCCGAGCCGAGTGTGCCTCCAGGACGGCAGAGCTCCAGCTCTGCTCAGAGGCCGGATCTAGTCAAGTGCCTTGCGCGAGGCTGCTCTGCCCTGGGCGAGACTTGCCAGGCTTGCCTCGCTGCTAGGCTTGCTGCCCAGGAAGGAGCAGGCTGTGCGATGCTGGGGAGAGGCCACTGGCGCCTTCCTGGCCTCAGCTCCACTCCTGCCTTGCCTTTGCATCTAGGCCCCGGGCGTCCTTGGGGAAGGCTTAGGAGCCGGTGGCTTGCACACTGCCAAGCCCTCCAGCAGTGAGGCCTCTCGTAGAGGGGAGGGGAGGGCAAGTGCAGGGCTCCTCCAGCGGTTGCTTGGCCGCCCAGACTCAGCGCCGCACGGAGAGCACAAGGCTCCCAGGGCCCCTGGCTGTGGTCTGCAGCCCCACACTCCCGGAGGCTGACTCCGTGGGGCGCCCAGAAGGTGCCTGACAGACGTCATGTCCCTAGCGCTCTGCTCCCCAGCAGAGACGTGTGCAGGTGGTGGTGGGCCTGCCCCTGCGTGTCTGGGCTCCCGCCGGCAGCCCCAGCTCCAGGGAAGCAGCCCCTGAGGCAAGACCTGGAGGAGGCGCGGGGCGCCCCCGCCTGGAAGCCTAGTGCACAGCATGCGGGAAGCGAGCCTCCTCGGGAGAAGAGGAGGCAGCCCAGCTGCGTGCGTCTGCACTCACTCCTTGGGCGGAGCCCAGTGAGCCTCCAGTACGGCAGAGCTCCAGCTCTGCTCAGGGGCCCGATCTGGCAGAGTTGCTGGCGTGAGGCTGCTCTGCCCTGGGCGAGCCTAGCCCAGACTTGCCTCGCTGCTAGGCTTCCTGCCCGGGAAGGAGCAGGCTGCGCCAGACAGGCAGACGCTCCTGGCGCCTTCCTGGCCTCAGCTCCACTCCTGCCCTGCCTTTGCACCTAGTCCCCAGGCGTCCTTGCGGAGGGCTTAGGGGCCGGTGGGGTGCACGCTGCCAAGCCCTCCAGCCGTGAGAGCTCTGTCATAGGGTAGGGAATGGCAAGTGCAGGGCTCCTCCAGCGGTCGCTTGGCCGCCCAGACTCAGCACAGCACGGAGAGCACCAGGCTTCCCAGGGCCCCTGGCTGTGGTCTGCAGCCCCACACACCCGGAGGCTGACTCCGTGAGCGCCCAGAAGGTGCCTGACAGACGTCATTTCCCTAGTGCTCTCCCCACCAGCAGAGACGTGTGCAGGTGGTTGGGGCCTGCCCCTGCGTGTCTGGGCTGCCGCCCACAGCCTCCGCTCAGGGGAAGCAGCCCCTGTGCCAAGACCTGCAGGAGGCGCGGGGCGTCCCTGCCTGGAAGCCAAGTGCACAGTCCGCTTGGAAGCGAGCCTCCTTGGGAAGAGTCGAGGGAGCCAAGCCGCGTGCAGCTGCAATCCCTGCTTGGGCCGAGCCGAGTGTGCCTCCAGGACGGCAGAGCTCCAGCTCTGCTCAGAGGCCGGATCTAGTCAAGTGCCTTGCGCGAGGCTGCTCTGCCCTGGGCGAGACTTGCCCAGGCTTGCCTCGCTGCTAGGCTTGCTGCCCAGGAAGGAGCAGGCTGTGCGATGCTGGGAGAGGCCACTGGCGCCTTCCTGGCCTCAGCTCCACTCCTGCCTTGCCTTTGCATCTAGGCCCCGGGCGTCCTTGGGGAAGGCTTAGGAGCCGGTGGCTTGCACACTGCCAAGCCCTCCAGCAGTGAGGCCTCTCGTAGAGGGGAGGGGAGGGCAAGTGCAGGGCTCCTCCAGCGGTTGCTTGGCCGCCCAGACTCAGCGCCGCACGGAGAGCACAAGGCTCCCAGGGCCCCTGGCTGTGGTCTGCAGCCCCACACTCCCGGAGGCTGACTCCGTGGGCGCCCAGAAGGTGCCTGACAGACGTCATGTCCCTAGCGCTCTGCTCCCCAGCAGAGACGTGTGCAGGTGGTGGGGCCTGCCCCTGCGTGTCTGGGCTCCCGCCGGCAGCCCCAGCTCCAGGGAAGCAGCCCCTGAGGCAAGACCTGGAGGAGGCGCGGGGCGCCCCCGCCTGGAAGCCTAGTGCACAGCATGCGGGAAGCGAGCCTCCTCGGGAGAAGAGGAGGCAGCCCAGCTGCGTGCGTCTGCACTCACTCCTTGGGCGGAGCCCAGTGAGCCTCCAGTACGGCAGAGCTCCAGCTCTGCTCAGGGGCCCGATCTGGCAGAGTTGCTGGCGTGAGGCTGCTCTGCCCTGGGCGAGCCTAGCCCAGACTTGCCTCGCTGCTAGGCTTCCTGCCCGGGAAGGAGCAGGCTGCGCCAGACAGGCAGACGCTCCTGGCGCCTTCCTGGCCTCAGCTCCACTCCTGCCCTGCCTTTGCACCTAGTCCCCAGGCGTCCTTGCGGAGGGCTTAGGGGCCGGTGGGGTGCACGCTGCCAAGCCCTCCAGCCGTGAGAGCTCTGTCATAGGGTAGGGAATGGCAAGTGCAGGGCTCCTCCAGCGGTCGCTTGGCCGCCCAGACTCAGCACAGCACGGAGAGCACCAGGCTTCCCAGGGCCCCTGGCTGTGGTCTGCAGCCCCACACACCCGGAGGCTGACTCCGTGAGCGCCCAGAAGGTGCCTGACAGACGTCATTTCCCTAGTGCTCTCCCCACCAGCAGAGACGTGTGCAGGTGGTTGGGGCCTGCCCCTGCGTGTCTGGGCTGCCGCCCACAGCCTCCGCTCAGGGGAAGCAGCCCCTGTGCCAAGACCTGCAGGAGGCGCGGGGCGTCCCTGCCTGGAAGCCAAGTGCACAGTCCGCTTGGAAGCGAGCTCCTTGGGAAGAGTCGAGGGAGCCAAGCCGCGTGCAGCTGCAATCCCTGCTTGGGCCGAGCCGAGTGTGCCTCCAGGACGGCAGAGCTCCAGCTCTGCTCAGAGGCCGGATCTAGTCAAGTGCCTTGCGCGAGGCTGCTCTGCCCTGGGCGAGACTTGCCCAGGCTTGCCTCGCTGCTAGGCTTGCTGCCCCAGGAAGGAGCAGGCTGTGCGATGCTGGGAGAGGCCACTGGCGCCTTCCTGGCCTCAGCTCCACTCCTGCCTTGCCTTTGCATCTAGGCCCCGGGCGTCCTTGGGGAAGGCTTAGGAGCCGGTGGCTTGCACACTGCCAAGCCCTCCAGCAGTGAGGCCTCTCGTAGAGGGGAGGGGAGGGCAAGTGCAGGGCTCCTCCAGCGGTTGCTTGGCCGCCCAGACTCAGCGCCGCACGGAGAGCACAAGGCTCCCAGGGCCCCTGGCTGTGGTCTGCAGCCCCACACTCCCGGAGGCTGACTCCGTGGGCGCCCAGAAGGTGCCTGACAGACGTCAGTGTCCCTAGCGCTCTGCTCCCCAGCAGAGACGTGTGCAGGTGGTGGGGCCTGCCCCTGCGTGTCTGGGCTCCCGCCGGCAGCCCCAGCTCCAGGGAAGCAGCCCCTGAGGCAAGACCTGGAGGAGGCGCGGGGGCGCCCCCGCCTGGAAGCCTAGTGCACAGCATGCGGGAAGCGAGCCTCCTCGGGAGAAGAGGAGGCAGCCCAGCTGCGTGCGTCTGCACTCACTCCTTGGGCGGAGCCCAGTGAGCCTCCAGTACGGCAGAGCTCCAGCTCTGCTCAGGGGCCCGATCTGGCAGAGTTGCTGGCGTGAGGCTGCTCTGCCCTGGGCGAGCCTAGCCCAGACTTGCCTCGCTGCTAGGCTTCCTGCCCGGGAAGGAGCAGGCTGCGCCAGACAGGCAGACGCTCCTGGCGCCTTCCTGGCCTCAGCTCCACTCCTGCCCTGCCTTTGCACCTAGTCCCCAGGCGTCCTTGCGGAGGGCTTAGGGGCCGGTGGGGTGCACGCTGCCAAGCCCTCCAGCCGTGAGAGCTCTGTCATAGGGTAGGGAATGGCAAGTGCAGGGCTCCTCCAGCGGTCGCTTGGCCGCCCAGACTCAGCACAGCACGGAGAGCACCAGGCTTCCCAGGGCCCCTGGCTGTGGTCTGCAGCCCCACACACCCGGAGGCTGACTCCGTGAGCGCCCAGAAGGTGCCTGACAGACGTCATTTCCCTAGTGCTCTCCCCACCAGCAGAGACGTGTGCAGGTGGTTGGGGCCTGCCCCTGCGTGTCTGGGCTGCCGCCCACAGCCTCCGCTCAGGGGAAGCAGCCCCTGTGCCAAGACCTGCAGGGAGGCGCGGGGCGTCCCTGCCTGGAAGCCAAGTGCACAGTCCGCTTGGAAGCGAGCCTCCTTGGGAAGAGTCGAGGGAGCCAAGCCGCGTGCAGCTGCAATCCTGCTTGGGCCGAGCCGAGTGTGCCTCCAGGACGGCAGAGCTCCAGCTCTGCTCAGAGGCCGGATCTAGTCAAGTGCCTTGCGCGAGGCTGCTCTGCCCTGGGCGAGACTTGCCCAGGCTTGCCTCGCTGCTAGGCTTGCTGCCCAGGAAGGAGCAGGCTGTGCGATGCTGGGAGAGGCCACTGGCGCCTTCCTGGCCTCAGCTCCACTCCTGCCTTGCCTTTGCATCTAGGCCCCGGGCGTCCTTGGGGAAGGCTTAGGAGCCGGGGGCTTGCACACTGCCAAGCCCTCCAGCAGTGAGGCCTCTCGTAGAGGGGAGGGGAGGGCAAGTGCAGGGCTCCTCCAGCGGTTGCTTGGCCGCCCAGACTCAGCGCCGCACGGAGAGCACAAGGCTCCCAGGGCCCCTGGCTGTGGTCTGCAGCCCCACACTCCCGGAGGCTGACTCCGTGGGCGCCCAGAAGGTGCCTGACAGACGTCATGTCCCTAGCGCTCTGCTCCCCAGCAGAGACGTGTGCAGGTGGTGGGGCCTGCCCCTGCGTGTCTGGGCTCCCGCCGGCAGCCCCAGCTCCAGGGAAGCAGCCCCTGAGGCAAGACCTGGAGGAGGCGCGGGGCGCCCCCGCCTGGAAGCCTAGTGCACAGCATGCGGGAAGCGAGCCTCCTCGGGAGAAGAGGAGGCAGCCCAGCTGCGTGCGTCTGCACTCACTCCTTGGGCGGAAGCCCAGTGAGCCTCCAGTACGGCAGAGCTCCAGCTCTGCTCAGGGGCCCGATCTGGCAGAGTTGCTGGCGTGAGGCTGCTCTGCCCTGGGCGAGCCTAGCCCAGACTTGCCTCGCTGCTAGGCTTCCTGCCCGGGAAGGAGCAGGCTGCGCCAGACAGGCAGACGCTCCTGGCGCCTTCCTGGCCTCAGCTCCACTCCTGCCCTGCCTTTGCACCTAGTCCCCAGGCGTCCTTGCGGAGGGCTTAGGGGCCGGTGGGGTGCACGCTGCCAAGCCCTCCAGCCGTGAGAGCTCTGTCATAGGGTAGGGAATGGCAAGTGCAGGGGCTCCTCCAGCGGTCGCTTGGCCGCCCAGACTCAGCACAGCACGGAGAGCACCAGGCTTCCCAGGGCCCCTGGCTGTGGTCTGCAGCCCCACACACCCGGAGGCTGACTCCGTGAGCGCCCAGAAGGTGCCTGACAGACGTCATTTTCCCTAGTGCTCTCCCCACCAGCAGAGACGTGTGCAGGTGGTTGGGGCCTGCCCCTGCGTGTCTGGGCTGCCGCCCACAGCCTCCGCTCAGGGGAAGCAGCCCCTGTGCCAAGACCTGCAGGAGGCGCGGGGCGTCCCTGCCTGGAAGCCAAGTGCACAGTCCGCTTGGAAGCGAGCCTCCTTGGGAAGAGTCGAGGGAGCCAAGCCGCGTGCAGCTGCAATCCCTGCTTGGGCCGAGCCGAGTGTGCCTCCAGGACGGCAGAGCTCCAGCTCTGCTCAGAGGCCGGATCTAGTCAAGTGCCTTGCGCGAGGCTTGCTCTGCCCTGGGCGAGACTTGCCCAGGCTTGCCTCGCTGCTAGGCTTGCTGCCCAGGAAGGAGCAGGCTGTGCCGATGCTGGGAGAGGCCACTGGCGCCTTCCTGGCCTCAGCTCCACTCCTGCCTTGCCTTTGCATCTAGGCCCCGGGCGTCCTTGGGGAAGGCTTAGGAGCCGGTGGCTTGCACACTGCCAAGCCCTCCAGCAGTGAGGCCTCTCGTAGAGGGGAGTGGGAGGGCAAGTGCAGGGCTCCCTCCAGCGGTTGCTTGGCCGCCCAGACTCAGCGCCGCACGGAGAGCACAAGGCTCCCAGGGCCCCTGGCTGTGGTCTGCAGCCCCACACTCCCGGAGGCTGACTCCGTGGGCGCCCAGAAGGTGCCTGACAGACGTCATGTCCCTAGCGCTCTGCTCCCCAGCAGAGACGTGTGCAGGTGGTGGGGCCTGCCCCTGCGTGTCTGGGCTCCCGCCGGCAGCCCCAGCTCCAGGGAAGCAGCCCCTGAGGCAAGACCTGGAGGAGGCGCGGGGCGCCCCCGCCTGGAAGCCTAGTGCACAGCATGCGGGAAGCGAGCCTCCTCGGGAGAAGAGGAGGCAGCCCAGCTGCGTGCGTCTGCACTCACTCCTTGGGCGGAGCCCAGTGAGCCTCCAGTACGGCAGAGCTCCAGCTCTGCTCAGGGGCCCCGATCTGGCAGAGTTGCTGGCGTGAGGCTGCTCTGCCCTGGGCGAGCCTAGCCCAGACTTGCCTCGCTGCTAGGCTTCCTGCCCGGGAAGGAGCAGGCTGCGCCAGACAGGCAGACGCTCCTGGCGCCTTCCTGGCCTCAGCTCCACTCCTGCCCTGCCTTTGCACCTAGTCCCCAGGCGTCCTTGCGGAGGGCTTAGGGGCCGGTGGGGGTGCACCGCTGCCAAGCCCTCCAGCCGTGAGAGCTCTGTCATAGGGTAGGGAATGGCAAGTGCAGGGCTCCTCCAGCGCTCGCTTGGCCGCCCAGACTCAGCACAGCACGGAGAGCACCAGGCTTCCCAGGGCCCCTGGCTGTGGTCTGCAGCCCCACACACCCGGAGGCTGACTCCGTGAGCGCCCAGAAGGTGCCTGACAGACGTCATTTCCCTAGTGCTCTCCCCACCAGCAGAGACGTGTGCAGGTGGTTGGGGCCTGCCCCTGCGTGTCTGGGCTGCCGCCCACAGCCTCCGCTCAGGGGAAGCAGCCCCTGTGCCAAGACCTGCAGGAGGCGCGGGGCGTCCCTCCCTGGAAGCCAAGTGCACAGTCCGCTTGGAAGCGAGCCTCCTTGGGAAGAGTCGAGGGAGCCAAGCCGCGTGCAGCTGCAATCCCTGCTTGGGCCGAGCCGAGTGTGCCTCCAGGACGGCAGAGCTCCAGCTCTGCTCAGAGGCCGGATCTAGTCAAGTGCCTTGCGCGAGGCTGCTCTGCCTCTGGGCGAGACTTGCCCAGGCTTGCCTCGCTGCTAGGCTTGCTGCCCAGAAGGAGCAGGCTGTGCGATGCTGGGAGAGGCCACTGGCGCCTTCCTGGCCTCAGCTCCACTCCTGCCTTGCCTTTGCATCTAGGCCCCGGGCGTCCTTGGGGAAGGCTTAGGAGCCGGTGGCTTGCACACTGCCAAGCCCTCCAGCAGTGAGGCCTCTCGTAGAGGAGGAGGGGAGGGCAAAGTGCAGGGCTCCTCCAGCGGTTGCTTTGGCCGCCCAGACTCAGCGCCGCACGGAGAGCACAAGGCTCCAGGGCCCCTGGCTGTGGTCTGCAGCCCCACACTCCCGGAGGCTGACTCCGTGGGCGCCCAGAAGGTGCCTGACAGACGTCATGTCCCTAGCGCTCTGCTCCCCAGCAGAGACGTGTGCAGGTGGTGGGGCCTGCCCCTGCGTGTCTGGGCTCCCGCCGGCAGCCCCAGCTCCAGGGAAGCAGCCCCTGAGGCAAGACCTGGAGGAGGCGCGGGGCGCCCCCGCCTGGAAGCCTAGTGCACAGCATGCGGGAAGCGAGCCTCCTCGGGAGAAGAGGAGGCAGCCCAGCTGCGTGCGTCTGCACTCACTCCTTGGGCGGAGCCCAGTGAGCCTCCAGTACGGCAGAGCTCCAGCTCTGCTCAGGGGGCCCCGATCTGGCAGAGTTGCTGGCGTGAGGCTGCTCTGCCCTGGGCGAGCCTAGCCCAGACTTGCCTCGCTGCTAGGCTTCCTGCCCGGGAAGGAGCAGGCTGCGCCAGACAGGCAGACGCTCCTGGCGCCTTCCTGGCCTCAGCTCCACTCCTGCCCTGCCTTTTGCACCTAGTCCCCAGGCGTCCTTGCGGAGGGCTTAGGGGCCGGTGGGGTGTCACGCTGCCAAGCCCTCCAGCCGTGAGAGCTCTGTCATAGGGTAGGGAATGGCAAGTGCAAGGGCTCCTCCAGCGGTCGCTTGGCCGCCCGACTCAGCAACAGCACGGAGAGCACCAGGCTTCCCAGGGCCCCCTGGCTGTGGTCTGCAGCCCCACACACCCGGAGGCTGACTCCGTGAGCGCCCAGAAGGTGCCTGACAGACGTCATTTCCCTAGTGCTCTCCCCACCAGCAGAGACGTGTGCAGGTGGTTGGGGCCTGCCCCTGCGTGTCTGGGCTGCCGCCCACAGCCTCCGCTCAGGGGAAGCAGCCCCTGTGCCAAGACCTGCAGGAGGCGCGGGGCGTCCCTGCCTGGAAGCCAAGTGCACAGTCCGCTTGGAAGCGAGCCTCCTTGGGAAGAGTCGAGGGAGCCAAGCCGCGTGCAGCTGCAATCCCTGCTTGGGCCGAGCCGAGTGTGCCTTCCAGGACGGCAGAGCTCCAGCTCTGCTCAGAGGCCGGATCTAGTCAAGTGCCTTGCGCGAGGCTGCTCTGCCCTGGGCGAGACTTGCCCAGGCTTGCCTCGCTGCTAGGCTTGCTGCCCAGGAAGGAGCAGGCTGTGCGATGCTGGGAGAGAGGCCACTGGCGCCTTCCTGGCCTCAGCTCCACTCCTGCCTTGCCTTTGCATCTAGGCCCCGGGGCGTCCTTGGGGAAGGCTTAGGAGCCGGTGGCTTGCACACTGCCAAGCCCTCCAGCAGTGAGGCCTCTCGTAGAGGGGAGGGGAGGGCAAGTGCAGGGCTCCTCCAGCGGTTTGCTTGGCCGCCCAGACTCAGCGCCGCACGGAGAGCACAAGGCTCCCAGGGCCCCTGGCTGTGGTCTGCAGCCCCACACTCCCGGAGGCTGACTCCGTGGGGCGCCCAGAAGGTGCCTGACAGACGTCATGTCCCTAGCGCTCTGCTCCCCAGCAGAGACGTGTGCAGGTGTGGTGGTGGGGCCTGCCCCTGCGTGTCTGGGCTCCCGCCGGCAGCCCCAGCTCCAGGGAAGCAGCCCCTGAGGCAAGACCTGGAGGAGGCGCGGGCGCCCCGCCTGGAAGCCTAGTGCACCAGCATGCGGGAAGCGAGCCTCCTCGGGAGAAGAGGAGGCAGCCCAGCTGCGTGCGTCTGCACTCACTCCTTGGGCGGAGCCCAGTGAGCCTCCAGTACGGCAGAGCTCCAGCTCTGCTCAGGGGCCCGATCTGGCAGAGTTGCTGGCGTGAGGCTGCTCTGCCCTGGGCGAGCCTAGCCCAGACTTGCCTCGCTGCTAGGCTTCCTGCCCGGGAGGAGCAGGCTGCGCCAGACAGGCAGACGCTCCTGGCGCCTTCCTGGCCTCAGCTCCACTCCTGCCCTGCCTTTGCACCTAGTCCCCAGGCGTCCTTGCGGAGGGCTTAGGGGCCGGTGGGGTGCACCGCTGCCAAGCCCTCCAGCCGTGAGAGCTCTGTC
>NW_026291922.1:0-175978 GCF_023091745.1 Budorcas taxicolor | reverse complement strand
AAGAGTTCCCGCGTTCCCGTCGCATCTCAAGAGGAGGCCCTCTCAACAGGAACGGCGAGAGAAACTCCAGGGTCGTGCCACCATTCCAAGAGTCCCCCAGATGTCTCAGTCCATTCCACAGGAACCTCTTTTCCCTTCACCGGCTCGTCTTTCACGCTGAGGATCGACTCACACCAAGGTGGCACGTGGCACAGCCCTGTGGGAAAGCCTCGTGGGAAAGCCTCGAGGGACAGCCTCGAGGGAAAGCCACAGATCCCTTGATCCACGTGACAGGAAGCGTGACACTACTGCTGCAGCTCGGGAGGAAAGCGCACGTGCAGGCCCCCACTCGAGACGAGGCCTGCCTCCCCTGGGGAGACTCAGAAGCACCCCAAGATCCATGGCAACACTGGAGAGGAATTCTCAGGTTCCGGCCCCGACTCCACACAAGGACTGAGAGCCCGGCATGGACGGGAGAGGAATCCCGAGAGGTCCCCTAGCAACTCGCATGGGGACTCGCCTTTCCTGAGGCCACCAGAGCGGGTCCCTGAGGTCCCCGTCGTAACTCGAGAAGACCTGCCGCCAACTCGAGAAAATCCAGGAGGTTCTCCCCTCCAGGCGAGATGAGGCCCATTTCCGCTGAGGCGTCTCGAGGCTGATCACACCTCACCTCTGGAACTTCGAAAGGGTCCTTCACACCCTTGGTGCAAATCAAGAAGTTCCCCGACCTAGCCGTCTCCACTCGAGAGGAATCACGAGGGTCCCGCCCACATCCAGAGGAGCCCCGTTTCCGCCTCGTAGCTCGAGATGAGGGATCCTTTCCCTGCTTCGTCGGGAAAGAGTTCCCGGCGTTCCCGTCGCATCTCAAGAGGAGGCCCTCTCAACAGGAACGGCGAGAGGAACTCCAGGGTCGTGCCACCATTCCAAGAGTCCCCCAGATGTCTCAGTCCATTCCAGAGGAACCTCTTTTCCCTTCACCGGCTCGTCTTTCACGCCGAGGATCGACTCACACCAAGGTGGCACGTGGCACAGCCCTGTGGGAAAGCCTCGTGGGAAAGCCTCGAGGGACAGCCTCGAGGGAAAGCCACAGATCCTTGATCCACGTGACAGGAAGCGTGACACTACTGCTGCAGCTCGGGAGGAAAGCGCACGTGCAGGCCCCCACTCGAGACGAGGCCTGACTCCCCTGGGGAGACTCAGAAGCACCCAAGATCCATGGCAACACTGGAGAGAAACCTCAGGTTCCGGCCCCGACTCCACACAAGGACTGAGGCCCCGGCATGGACGGGACAGGAATCCCGAGAGGTCCCCTAGCAACTCGCATGGGGACTGGCCTTTCCTGAGGCCACCAGAGCGGGTCCCTAAGGTCCCCGTCGTAACTCGAGAAGACCTGCCGCAACTGGAGGAAAATCCAGGAGGTTCTCCCCTCCAGGCGAGATGAGGCCCATTTCCGCTGAGGCGTCTCGAGGCTGATCACACCTCTCCTCTGGAACTTCGAAAGGGTCCTTCACACCCTTGGTGCAAATCAAGAAGTTCCCCGACCTAGCCGTCTCCACTCGAGAGGAATCACGAGGGTCCCGCCCACATCCAGAGGAGCCCCGTTTCCGCCTCGTAGCTCGAGATGAGGGATCCTTTCCCTGCTTCGTCGGGAAAGAGTTCCCGGCGTTCCCGTCGCATCTCAAGAGGAGGCCCTCTCAACAGGAACGGCGAGAGGAACTCCAGGGTCGTGCCACCATTCCAAGAGTCCCCCAGATGTCTCAGTCCATTCCAGAGGAACCTCTTTTCCCTTCACCGGCTCGTCTTTCACGCCGAGGATCGACTCACACCAAGGTGGCACGTGGCACAGCCCTGTGGGAAAGCCTCGTGGGAAAGCCTCGAGGGACAGCCTCGAGGGAAAGCCACAGATCCCTTGATCCACGTGACAGGAAGCGTGACACTACTGCTGCAGCTCGGGAGGAAAGCGCACGTGCAGGCCCCCACTCGAGACGAGGCCTGACTCCCCTGGGAGACTCAGAAGCACCCCAAGATCCTTGGCAACACTGGAGAGGAATCCTCAGGTTCTGGCCCCGACTCCACACAAGGACTGAGGCCCCGGCATGGACGGGAGAGGAATCCCGAGAGGTCCCCTAGCAACTCGCATGGGGACTGGCCTTTCCTGAGGCCACCAGAGCGGGTCCCTGAGGTCCCCGTCGTAACTCGAGAAGACCTGCCGCAACTCGAGAAAATCCAGGAGGTTCTCCCCTCCAGGCGAAATGAGGCCCATTTCCGCTGAGGCGTCTCGAGGCTGATCACAGCTCACCTCTGGAACTTCGAAAGGGTCCTTCACACCCTTGGTGCAAATCAAGAAGTTCCCCGACCTAGCCGTCTCCACTCGAGAGGAATCACGAGGGTCCCGCCCACATCCAGAGGAGCCCCGTTTCCCGCCTCGTAGCTCGAGATGAGGGATCCTTTCCCTGCTTCGTCGGGAAAGAGTTCCCGGCGTTCCCGTCGCATCTCAAGAGGACGCCCTCTCAACAGGAACGGCGAGAGGAACTCCAGGGTGGTGCCACCATTCCAAGAGTCCCCCAGATGTCTCAGTCCATTCCACAGGAACCTCTTTTCCTTCACCGGCTCGTCTTTCACGCCGAGGATCGACTCACACCAAGGTGGCACGTGGCACAGCCCTGTGGGAAAGCCTCGTGGGAAAGCCTCGAGGACAGCCTCGAGGGAAAGCCACAGATCCTTGATCCACGTGACAGGAAGCGTGACACTACTGCTGCAGCTCGGGAGGAAAGCGCACGTGCAGGCCCCCACTCGAGACGAGGCCTGACTCCCCTGGGGAGACTCAGAAGCACCCCAAGATCCTTGGCAACATTGGAGAGGAATCCTCAGGTTCCGGCCCCGACTCCACACAAGGACTGAGGCCCTGGCATGGACGGGAGAGGAATCCCGAGAGGTCCCCTAGCAACTCGCATGGGGACTGGCCTTTCCTGAGGCCACCAGAGCGGGTCCCTGAGGTCCCCGTCGTAACTCGAGAAGACCTGCCGCAACTCGAGAAAATCCAGGAGGTTCTCCCCTCCAGGCGAGATGAGGCCCATTTCCGCTGAGGCGTCTCGAGGCTGATCACAGCTCACCTCTGGAACTTCGAAAGGGTCCTTCACACCCTTGGTGCAAATCAAGAAGTTCCCCGACCTAGCCGTCTCCACTCGAGAGGAATCACGAGGGTCCCGCCCACATCCAGAGGAGCCCCGTTTCCGCCTCGTAGCTCGAGATGAGGGATCCTTTCCCTGCTTCGTCGGGAAAGAGTTCCCGGCGTTCCCGTCGCATCTCAAGAGGAGGCCCTCTCAACAGGAACGGCGAGAGGAACTCCAGGGTCGTGCCACCATTCCAAGAGTCCCCCAGATGTCTCAGTCCATTCCAGAGGAACCTCTTTTCCCTTCACCGGCTCGTCTTTCACGCCGAGGATAGACTCACACCAAGTTGGCACGTGGCACAGCCCTGTGGAAAGCCTCGTGGGAAAGCCTCGAGGGACAGCCTCGAGGGAAAGCCACAGATCCCTTGATCCACGTGACAGGAAGCGTGACACTACTGCTGCAGCTCGGGAGGAAAGCGCACGTGCAGGCCCCCACTCGAGACGAGGCCTGACTCCCCTGGGGAGACTCAGAAGCACCCCAAGATCCATGGCAACACTGGAGAGGAATCCTCAGGTTCCGGCCCCGACTCCACACAAGGACTGAGGGCCCGGCATGGACGGGAGAGGAATCCGAGAGGTCCCCTAGCAACTCGCATGGGGACTCGCCTTTCCTGAGGCCACCAGAGCGGGTCCCTGAGGTCCCCGTCGTAACTCGAGAAGACCTGCCGCAACTCGAGAAAATCCAGAGAGGTTCTCCCCTCCAGGCGAGATGAGGCCCATTTCCACTGAGGCGTCTCGAGGCTGATCACACCTCACCTCTGGAACTTCGAAAGGGTCCTTCACACCCTTGGTGCAAATCAAGAAGTTCCCCGACCTAGCCGTCTCCCACTCGAGAGGAATCACGAGGGTCCCGCCCACATCCAGAGGAGCCCCGTTTCCGCCTCGTAGCTCGAGATGAGGGATCCTTTCCCTGCTTCGTCGGGAAAGAGTTCCCGGCGTTCCCGTCGCATCTCAAGAGGAGGCCCTCTCAACAGGAACGGCGAGAGGAACTCCAGGTCGTGCCACCATTGCAAGAGTCCCCCAGATGTCTCAGTCCATTCCAGAGGAACCTCTTTTCCCTTCACCGGCACGTCTTTCACGCCGAGGATGGACTCACACCAAGGTGGCACGTGGCACAGCCCTGTGGGAAAGCCTCGTGGGAAAGCCTCGAGGGACAGCCTCGAGGGAAAGCCACAGATCCCTTGATCCACGTGACAGGACGCGTGACACTACTGCTGCAGCTCGGGAGGAAAGCGCACGTGCAGGCCCCCACTCGAGACGAGGCCTGACTCCCCTGGGGAGACTCAGAAGCACCCCAAGATCCATGGCAACACTGGAGAGGAATCCTCAGGTTCCGGCCCCGACTCCACACAAGGACTGAGGCCCCGGCATGGACGGGAGAGGAATCCCGAGAGGTCCCCTAGCAACTCGCATGGGGACTGGCCTTTCCTGAGGCCACCAGAGCGGGTCCCTGAGGTCCCCGTCGTAACTCGAGAAGACCTGCCGCAACTCGAGAAAATCCAGGAGGTTCTCCCCTCCAGGCGAGATGAGGCCCATTTCCGCTGAGGCGTCTCGAGGCTGATCACACCTCACCTCTGGAACTTCGAAAGGGTCCTTCACACCCTTGGTGCAAATCAAGAAGTTCCCCGACCTAGCCGTCTCCACTCGAGAGGAATCACGAGGGTCCCGCCCACATCCAGAGGAGCCCCGTTTCCGCCTCGTAGCTCGAGATGAGGGATCCTTTCCCTGCTTCGTCGGGAAAGAGTTCCCGGCGTTCCCGTCGCATCTCAAGAGGAGGCCCTCTCAACAGGAACGGCGAGAGGAACTCCAGGGTCGTGCCACCATTCCAAGAGTCCCCCAGATGTCTCAGTCCATTCCAGAGGAACCTCTTTTCCCTTCACCGGCTCGTCTTTCACGCCGAGGATCGACTCACACCAAGGTGGCACGTGGCACAGCCCTGTGGGAAAGCCTCGTGGGAAAGCCTCGAGGCACAGCCTCGAGGGAAAGCCACAGATCCCTTGATCCACGTGACAGGACGCGTGACACTACTGCTGCAGCTCGGGAGGAAAGCGCACGTGCAGGCCCCCACTCGAGACGAGGCCTGACTCCCCTGGGGAGACTCAGAAGCACCCCAAGATCCATGGCAACACTGGAGAGGAATCCTCAGGTTCCGGCCCCGACTCCACACAAGGACTGAGGCCCCGGCATGGACGGGAGAGGAATCCCGAGAGGTCCCCTAGCAACTCGCATGGGGACTGGCCTTTCCTGAGGCCACCAGAGCGGGTCCCTGAGGTCCCCGTCGTAACTCGAGAAGACCTGCCGCAACTCGAGAAAATCCAGGAGGTTCTCCCCTCCAGGCGAGATGAGGCCCATTTCCGCTGAGGCGTCTCGAGGCTGATCACACCTCACCTCTGGAACTTCGAAAGGGTCCTTCACACCCTTGGTGCAAATCAAGAAGTTCCCCGACCTAGCCGTCTCCACTCGAGAGGAATCACGAGGGTCCCGCCCACATCCAGAGGAGCCCCGTTTCCGCCTCGTAGCTCGAGATGAGGGATCCTTTCCCTGCTTCGTCGGGAAAGAGTTCCCGGCGTTCCCGTCGCATCTCAAGAGGAGGCCCTCTCAACAGGAACGGCGAGAGGAACTCCAGGGTCGTGCCACCATTCCAAGAGTCCCCCAGATGTCTCAGTCCATTCCAGAGGAACCTCTTTTCCCTTCACCGGCTCGTCTTTCACGCCGAGGATCGACTCACACCAAGGTGGCACGTGGCACAGCCCTGTGGGAAAGCCTCGTGGGAAAGCCTCGAGGCACAGCCTCGAGGGAAAGCCACAGATCCCTTGATCCACGTGACAGGAAGCGTGACACTACTGCTGCAGCTCGGGAGGAAAGCGCACGTGCAGGCCCCCACTCGAGACGAGGCCTGACTCCCCTGGGGAGACTCAGAAGCACCCCAAGATCCATGGCAACACTGGAGAGGAAACCTCAGGTTCCGGCCCCGACTCCACACAAGGACTGAGGCCCCGGCATGGACGGGAGAGGAATCCCGAGAGGTCCCCTAGCAACTCGCATGGGGACTGGCCTTTCCTGAGGCCACCAGAGCGGGTCCCTGAGGTCCCCGTCGTAACTCGAGAAGACCTGCCGCAACTCGAGAAAATCCAGGAGGTTCTCCCCTCCAGGCGAGATGAGGCCCATTTCCGCTGAGGCGTCTCGAGGCTGATCACACCTCACTTCTGGAACTTCGAAAGGGTCCTTCACACCCTTGGTGCAAATCAAGAAGTTCCCCGACCTAGCCGTCTCCACTCGAGAGGAATCACGAGGGTCCCGCCCTCATCCAGAGGAGCCCCGTTTCCGCCTCGTAGCTCGAGATGAGGGATCCTTTCCCTGCTTCGTCGGGAAAGAGTTCCCGGCGTTCCCGTCGCATCTCAAGAGGAGGCCCTCTCAACAGGAACGGCGAGAGGAACTCCAGGGTCGTGCCACCATTCCAAGAGTCCCCCAGATGTCTCAGTCCATTACAGAGGAACCTCTTTTCCCTTCACCGGCTCGTCTTTCACGCCGAGGATCGACTCACACCAAGGTGGCACGTGGCACAGCCCTGTGGGAAAGCCTCGTGGGAAAGCCTCGAGGGACAGCCTCGAGGGAAAGCCACAGATCCCTTGATCCACGTGACAGGAAGCGTGACACTACTGCTGCAGCTCGGGAGGAAAGCGCACGTGCAGGCCCCCACTCGAGACGAGGCCTGACTCCCCTGGGGAGACTCAGAAGCACCCCAAGATCCTTGGCAACACTGGAGAGGAATCCTCAGGTTCCGGCCCCGACTCCACACAAGGACTGAGGCCCCGGCATGGACGGGAGAGGAATCCCGAGAGGTCCCCTAGCAACTCGCATGGGGACTGGCCTTTCCTGAGGCCACCAGAGCGGGTCCCTGAGGTCCCCGTCGTAACTCGAGAAGACCTGCCGCAACTCGAGAAAATCCAGGAGGTTCTCCCCTCCAGGCGAGATGAGGCCCATTTCCGCTGAGGCGTCTCGAGGCTGATCACACCTCACCTCTGGAACTTCGAAAGGGTCCTTCACACCCTTGGTGCAAATCAAGAAGTTCCCCGACCTAGCCGTCTCCACTCGAGAGGAATCACGAGGGTCCCGCCCACATCCAGAGGAGCCCCGTTTCCGCCTCGTAGCTCGAGATGAGGGATCCTTTCCCTGCTTCGTCGGGAAAGAGTTCCCGGCGTTCCCGTCGCATCTCAAGAGGAGGCCCTCTCAACAGGAACGGCGAGAGGAACTCCAGGGTCGTGCCACCATTCCAAGAGTCCCCCAGATGTCTCAGTCCATTCCAGAGGAACCTCTTTTCCCTTCACCGGCTCGTCTTTCACGCCGAGGATCGACTCACCTCAAGGTGGCACAGCCCTGTGGGAAAGCCTCGTGGGAAAGCCTCGAGGGACAGCCTCGAGGGAAAGCCACAGATCCCTTGATCCACGTGACAGGAAGCGTGACACTACTGCTGCAGCTCGGGAGGAAAGCGCACGTGCATGCCCCCACTCGAGACGAGGCCTGACTCCCCTGAGGAGACTCAGAAGCACCCCAAGATCCATGGCAACACTGGAGAGGAATCCGCAGGTTCTGGCCCCGACTCCACACAAGGACTGAGGCCCTGGAATGGACGGGAGAGGAATCCCGAGAGGTCCCCTAGCAACTCGCATGGGGACTGGCCTTTCCTGAGGCCACCAGAGCGGGTCCCTGAGGTCCCCGTCGTAACTCGAGAAGACCTGCCGCAACTCGAGAAAATCCAGGAGGTTCTCCCCTCCAGGCGAGATGAGGCCCATTTCCGCTGAGGCGTCTCGAGGCTGATCACACCTCACCTCTGGAACTTCGAAAGGGTCCTTCACACCCTTGGTGCAAATCAAGAAGTTCCCCGACCTAGCCGTCTCCACTCGAGAGGAATCACGAGGGTCCCGCCCACATCCAGAGGAGCCCCGTTTCCGCCTCGTAGCTCGAGATGAGGGATCCTTTCCCTGCTTCGTCGGGAAAGAGTTCCCGGCGTTCCCGTCGCATCTCAAGAGGACGCCCTCTCAACAGGAACGGCGAGAGGAACTCCTGGGTCGTGCCACCATTCCAAGAGTCCCCCAGATGTCTCAGTCCATTCCACAGGAACCTCTTTTCCCTTCACCGGCTCGTCTTTCACGCCGAGGATCGACTCACACCAAGGTGGCACGTGGCACAGCCCTGTGGGAAAGCCTCGTGGGAAAGCCTCGAGGGACAGCCTCGAGGGAAAGCCACAGATCCCTTGATCCACGTGACAGGAAGCGTGACACTACTGCTGCAGCTCGGGAGGAAAGCGCACGTGCAGGCCCCCACTCGAGACGAGGCCTGACTCCCCTGGGGAGACTCAGAAGCACCCCAAGATCCTTGGCAACACTGGAGAGGAATCCTCAGGTTCCGGCCCCGACTCCACACAAGGACTGAGGCCCTGGCATGGACGGGAGAGGAATCCCGAGAGGTCCCCTAGCAACTCGCATGGGGACTGGCCTTTCCTGAGGCCACCAGAGCGGGTCCCTGAGGTCCCCGTCGTAACTCGAGAAGACCTGCCGCAACTCGAGAAAATCCAGGAGGTTCTCCCCTCCAGGCGAGATGAGGCCCATTTCCGCTGAGGCGTCTCGAGGCTGATCACACCTCACCTCTGGAACTTCGAAAGGGTCCTTCACACCCTTGGTGCAAATCAAGAAGTTCCCCGACCTAGCCGTCTCCACTCGAGAGGAATCACGAGGGTCCCGCCCACATCCAGAGGAGCCCCGTTTCCGCCTCGTAGCTCGAGATGAGGGATCCTTTCCCTGCTTCGTCGGGAAAGAGTTCCCGGCGTTCCCGTCGCATCTCAAGAGGAGGCCCTCTCAACAGGAACGGCGAGAGGAACTCCAGGGTCGTGCCACCATTCCAAGAGTCCCCCAGATGTCTCAGTCCATTACAGAGGAACCTCTTTTCCCTTCACCGGCTCGTCTTTCACGCCGAGGATCGACTCACACCAAGGTGGCACGTGGCACAGCCCTGTGGGAAAGCCTCGTGGGAAAGCCTCGAGGGACAGCCTCGAGGGAAAGCCACAGATCCCTTGATCCACGTGACAGGAAGCGTGACACTACTGCTGCAGCTCGGGAGGAAAGCGCACGTGCAGGCCCCCACTCGAGACGAGGCCTGACTCCCCTGGGGAGACTCAGAAGCACCCCAAGATCCTTGGCAACACTGGAGAGGAATCCTCAGGTTCCGGCCCCGACTCCACACAAGGACTGAGGCCCCGGCATGGACGGGAGAGGAATCCCGAGAGGTCCCCTAGCAACTCGCATGGGGACTGGCCTTTCCTGAGGCCACCAGAGCGGGTCCCTGAGGTCCCCGTCGTAACTCGAGAAGACCTGCCGCAACTCGAGAAAATCCAGGAGGTTCTCCCCTCCAGGCGAGATGAGGCCCATTTCCGCTGAGGCGTCTCAAGGCTGATCACACCTCACCTCTGGAACTTCGAAAGGGTCCTTCACACCCTTGGTGCAAATCAAGAAGTTCCCCGACCTAGCCGTCTCCACTCGAGAGGAATCACGAGGGTCCCGCCCACATCCAGAGGAGCCCCGTTTCCGCCTCGTAGCTCGAGATGAGGGATCCTTTCCCTGCTTCGTCGGGAAAGAGTTCCCGGCGTTCCCGTCGCATCTCAAGAGGAGGCCCTCTCAACAGGAACGGCGAGAGGAACTCCAGGGTCGTGCCACCATTCCAAGAGTCCCCCAGATGTCTCAGTCCATTCCAGAGGAACCTCTTTTCCCTTCACCGACTCGTCTTTCACGCCGAGGATCGACTCACCTCAAGGTGGCACGTGGCACAGCCCTGTGGGAAAGCCTCGTGGGAAAGCCTCGAGGGACAGCCTCGAGGGAAAGCCACAGATCCCTTGATCCACGTGACAGGAAGCGTGACACTACTGCTGCAGCTCGGGAGGAAAGCGCACGTGCATGCCCCCACTCGAGACGAGGCCTGACTCCCCTGAGGAGACTCAGAAGCACCCCAAGATCCATGGCAACACTGGAGAGGAATCCGCAGGTTCCGGCCCCGACTCCACACAAGGACTGAGGCCCCGGCATGGACGGGAGAGGAATCCCGAGTGGTCCCCTAGCAACTCGCATGGGGACTGGCCTTTCCTGAGGCCACCAGAGCGGGTCCCTGAGGTCCCCGTCGTAACTCGAGAAGACCTGCCGCAACTCGAGAAAATCCAGGAGGTTCTCCCCTCCAGGCGAGATGAGGCCCATTTCCGCTGAGGCGTCTCGAGGCTGATCACACCTCACCTCTGGAACTTCGAAAGGGTCCTTCACACCCTTGGTGCAAATCAAGAAGTTCCCCGACCTAGCCGTCTCCACTCGAGAGGAATCACGAGGGTCCCGCCCACATCTAGAGGAGCCCCGTTTCCGCCTCGTAGCTCGAGATGAGGGATCCTTTCCCTGCTTCGTCGGGAAAGAGTTCCCGGCGTTCCCGTCGCATCTCAAGAGGAGGCCCTCTCAACAGGAACGGCGAGAGGAACTCCAGGGTCGTGCCACCATTCCAAGAGTCCCCCAGATGTCTCAGTCCATTCCAGAGGAACCTCTTTTCCCTTCACCGGCTCGTCTTTCACGCCGAGGATCGACTCACACCAAGGTGGCACGTGGCACAGCCCTGTGGGAAAGCCTCGTGGGAAAGCCTCGAGGGACAGCCTCGAGGGAAAGCCACAGATCCCTTGATCCACGTGACAGGAAGCGTGACACTACTGCTGCAGCTCGGGAGGAAAGCGCACGTGCAGGCCCCCACTCGAGACGAGGCCTGACTCCCCTGGGGAGACTCAGAAGCACCCCAAGATCCTTGGCAACACTGGAGAGGAATCCTCAGGTTCCGGCCCCGACTCCACACAAGGACTGAGGCCCTGGCATGGACGGGAGAGGAATCCCGAGAGGTCCCCTAGCAACTCGCATGGGGACTGGCCTTTCCTGAGGCCACCAGAGCGGGTCCCTGAGGTCCCCGTCGTAACTCGAGAAGACCTGCCGCAACTCGAGAAAATCCAGGAGGTTCTCCCCTCCAGGCGAGATGAGGCCCATTTCCGCTGAGGCGTCTCGAGGCTGATCACACCTCACCTCTGGAACTTCGAAAGGGCCCTTCACACCCTTGGTGCAAATCAAGAAGTTCCCCGACCTAGCCGTCTCCACTCGAGAGGAATCACGAGGGTCCCGCCCACATCCAGAGGAGCCCCATTTCCGCCTCGTAGCTCGAGATGAGGGATCCTTTCCCTGCTTCGTCGGGAAAGAGTTCCCGGCGTTCCCGTCGCATCTCAAGAGGAGGCCCTCTCAACAGGAACGGCGAGAGGAACTCCAGGGTCGTGCCACCATTCCAAGAGTCCCCCAGATGTCTCAGTCCATTCCAGAGGAACCTCTTTTCCCTTCACCGGCTCGTCTTTCACGCCGAGGATCGACTCACACCAAGGTGGCACGTGGCACAGCCCTGTGGGAAAGCCTCGTGGGAAAGCCTCGAGGGACAGCCTCGAGGGAAAGCCACAGATCCCTTGATCCACGTGACAGGAAGCGTGACACTACTGCTGCAGCTCGGGAGGAAAGCGCACGTGCAGGCCCCCACTCGAGACGAGGCCTGACTCCCCTGGGGAGACTCAGAAGCACCCCAAGATCCTTGGCAACACTGGAGAGGAATCCTCAGGTTCCGGCCCCGACTCCACACAAGGACTGAGGCCCCGGCATGGACGGGAGAGGAATCCCGAGAGGTCCCCTAGCAACTCGCATGGGGACTGGCCTTTCCTGAGGCCACCAGAGCGGGTCCCTGAGGTCCCCGTCGTAACTCGAGAAGACCTGCCGCAACTCGAGAAAATCCAGGAGGTTCTCCCCTCCAGGCGAGATGAGGCCCATTTCCGCTGAGGCGTCTCGAGGCTGATCACACCTCACCTCTGGAACTTCGAAAGGGTCCTTCACACCCTTGGTGCAAATCAAGAAGTTCCCCGACCTAGCCGTCTCCACTCGAGAGGAATCACGAGGGTCCCGCCCACATCCAGAGGAGCCCCGTTTCCGCCTCGTAGCTCGAGATGAGGGATCCTTTCCCTGCTTCGTCGGGAAAGAGTTCCCGGCGTTCCCGTCGCATCTCAAGAGGAGGCCCTCTCAACAGGAACGGCGAGAGGAACTCCAGGGTCGTGCCACCATTCCAAGAGTCCCCCAGATGTCTCAGTCCATTCCAGAGGAACCTCTTTTCCCTTCACCGGCTCGTCTTTCACGCCGAGGATCGACTCACACCAAGGTGGCACGTGGCACAGCCCTGTGGGAAAGCCTCGTGGGAAAGCCTCGAGGGACAGCCTCGAGGGAAAGCCACAGATCCCTTGATCCACGTGACAGGAAGCGTGACACTACTGCTGCAGCTCGGGAGGAAAGCGCACGTGCAGGCCCCCACTCGAGACGAGGCCTGACTCCCCTGGGGAGACTCAGAAGCACCCCAAGATCCTTGGCAACACTGGAGAGGAATCCTCAGGTTCCGGCCCCGACTCCACACAAGGACTGAGGCCCCGGCATGGACGGGAGAGGAATCCCGAGAGGTCCCCTAGCAACTCGCATGGGGACTCGCCTTTCCTGAGGCCACCAGAGCGGGTCCCTGAGGTCCCCGTCGTAACTCGAGAAGACCTGCCGCAACTCGAGAAAATCCAGGAGGTTCTCCCCTCCAGGCGAGATGAGGCCCATTTCCGCTGAGGCGTCTCGAGGCTGATCACACCTCACCTCTGGAACTTCGAAAGGGTCCTTCACACCCTTGGTGCAAATCAAGAAGTTCCCCGACCTAGCCGTCTCCACTCGAGAGGAATCACGAGGGTCCCGCCCACATCCAGAGGAGCCCCGTTTCCGCCTCGTAGCTCGAGATGAGGGATCCTTTCCCTGCTTCGTCGGGAAAGAGTTCCCGGCGTTCCCGTCGCATCTCAAGAGGAGGCCCTCTCAACAGGAACGGCGAGAGGAACTCCAGGGTCGTGCCACCATTCCAAGAGTCCCCCAGATGTCTCAGTCCATTCCAGAGGAACCTCTTTTCCCTTCACCGGCTCGTCTTTCACGCCGAGGATCGACTCACCTCAAGGTGGCACGTGGCACAGCCCTGTGGGAAAGCCTCGTGGGAAAGCCTCGAGGGACAGCCTCGAGGGAAAGCCACAGATCCCTTGATCCACGTGACAGGAAGCGTGACACTACTGCTGCAGCTCGGGAGGAAAGCGCACGTGCATGCCCCCACTCGAGACGAGGCCTGACTCCCCTGAGGAGACTCAGAAGCACCCCAAGATCCATGGCAACACTGGAGAGGAATCCGCAGGTTCCGGCCCCGACTCCACACAAGGACTGAGGCCCCGGCATGGACGGGAGAGGAATCCCGAGAGGTCCCCTAGCAACTCGCATGGGGACTGGCCTTTCCTGAGGCCACCAGAGCGGGTCCCTGAGGTCCCCGTCGTAACTCGAGAAGACCTGCCGCAACTCGAGAAAATCCAGGAGGTTCTCCCCTCCAGGCGAGATGAGGCCCATTTCCGCTGAGGCGTCTCGAGGCTGATCACACCTCACCTCTGGAACTTCGAAAGGGTCCTTCACACCCTTGGTGCAAATCAAGAAGTTCCCCGACCTAGCCGTCTCCACTCGAGAGGAATCACGAGGGTCCCGCCCACATCCAGAGGAGCCCCGTTTCCGCCTCGTAGCTCGAGATGAGGGATCCTTTCCCTGCTTCGTCGGGAAAGAGTTCCCGGCGTTCCCGTCGCATCTCAAGAGGAGGCCCTCTCAACAGGAACGGCGAGAGGAACTCCAGGGTCGTGCCACCATTCCAAGAGTCCCCCAGATGTCTCAGTCCATTCCAGAGGAACCTCTTTTCCCTTCACCGGCTCGTCTTTCACGCCGAGGATCGACTCACACCAAGGTGGCACGTGGCACAGCCCTGTGGGAAATCCTCGTGGGAAAGCCTCGAGGGACAGCCTCGAGGGAAAGCCACAGATCCCTTGATCCACGTGACAGGAAGCGTGACACTACTGCTGCAGCTCGGGAGGAAAGCGCACGTGCAGGCCCCCACTCGAGACGAGGCCTGACTCCCCTGGGGAGACTCAGAGGCACCCCAAGATCCTTGGCAACACTGGAGAGGAATCCTCAGGTTCCGGCCCCGACTCCACACAAGGACTGAGGCCCTGGCATGGACGGGAGAGGAATCCCGAGAGGTCCCCTAGCAACTCGCATGGGGACTGGCCTTTCCTGAGGCCACCAGAGCGGGTCCCTGAGGTCCCCGTCGTAACTCGAGAAGACCTGCCGCAACTCGAGAAAATCCAGGAGGTTCTCCCCTCCAGGCGAGATGAGGCCCATTTCCGCTGAGGCGTCTCGAGGCTGATCACACCTCACCTCTGGAACTTCGAAAGGGTCCTTCACACCCTTGGTGCAAATCAAGAAGTTCCCCGACCTAGCCGTCTCCACTCGAGAGGAATCACGAGGGTCCCGCCCACATCCAGAGGAGCCCCGTTTCCGCCTCGTAGCTCGAGATGAGGGATCCTTTCCCTGCTTCGTCGGGAAAGAGTTCCCGGCGTTCCCGTCGCATCTCAAGAGGAGGCCCTCTCAACAGGAACGGCGAGAGGAACTCCAGGGTCGTGCCACCATTCCAAGAGTCCCCCAGATGTCTCAGTCCATTCCAGAGGAACCTCTTTTCCCTTCACCGGCTCGTCTTTCACGCCGAGGATCGACTCACACCAAGGTGGCACGTGGCACAGCCCTGTGGGAAAGCCTCGTGGGAAAGCCTCGAGGGACAGCCTCGAGGGAAAGCCACAGATCCCTTGATCCACGTGACAGGAAGCGTGACACTACTGCTGCAGCTCGGGAGGAAAGCGCACGTGCAGGCCCCCACTCGAGACGAGGCCTGACTCCCCTGGGGAGACTCAGAAGCACCCCAAGATCCTTGGCAACACTGGAGAGGAATCCTCAGGTTCCGGCCCCGACTCCACACAAGGACTGAGGCCCCGGCATGGACGGGAGAGGAATCCCGAGAGGTCCCCTAGCAACTCGCATGGGGACTGGCCTTTCCTGAGGCCACCAGAGCGGGTCCCTGAGGTCCCCGTCGTAACTCGAGAAGACCTGCCGCAACTCGAGAAAATCCAGGAGGTTCTCCCCTCCAGGCGAGATGAGGCCCATTTCCGCTGAGGCGTCTCGAGGCTGATCACACCTCACCTCTGGAACTTCGAAAGGGTCCTTCACACCCTTGGTGCAAATCAAGAAGTTCCCCGACCTAGCCGTCTCCACTCGAGAGGAATCACGAGGGTCCCGCCCACATCCAGAGGAGCCCCGTTTCCGCCTCGTAGCTCGAGATGAGGGATCCTTTCCCTGCTTCGTCGGGAAAGAGTTCCCGGCGTTCCCGTCGCATCTCAAGAGGAGGCCCTCTCAACAGGAACGGCGAGAGGAACTCCAGGGTCGTGCCACCATTCCAAGAGTCCCCCAGATGTCTCAGTCCATTCCACAGGAACCTCTTTTCCCTTCACCGGCTCGTCTTTCACGCCGAGGATCGACTCACACCAAGGTGGCACGTGGCACAGCCCTGTGGGAAAGCCTCGTGGGAAAGCCTCGAGGGACAGCCTCGAGGGAAAGCCACAGATCCCTTGATCCACGTGACAGGAAGCGTGACACTACTGCTGCAGCTCGGGAGGAAAGCGCACGTGCAGGCCCCCACTCGAGACGAGGCCTGACTCCCCTGGGGAGACTCAGAAGCACCCCAAGATCCTTGGCAACACTGGAGAGGAATCCTCAGGTTCCGGCCCCGACTCCACACAAGGACTGAGGCCCTGGCATGGACGGGAGAGGAATCCCGAGAGGTCCCCTAGCAACTCGCATGGGGACTGGCCTTTCCTGAGGCCACCAGAGCGGGTCCCTGAGGTCCCCGTCGTAACTCGAGAAGACCTGCCGCAACTCGAGAAAATCCAGGAGGTTCTCCCCTCCAGGCGAGATGAGGCCCATTTCCGCTGAGGCGTCTCGAGGCTGATCACACCTCACCTCTGGAACTTCGAAAGGGTCCTTCACACCCTTGGTGCAAATCAAGAAGTTCCCCGACCTAGCCGTCTCCACTCGAGAGGAATCACGAGGGTCCCGCCCACATCCAGAGGAGCCCCGTTTCCGCCTCGTAGCTCGAGATGAGGGATCCTTTCCCTGCTTCGTCGGGAAAGAGTTCCCGGCGTTCCCGTCGCATCTCAAGAGGAGGCCCTCTCAACAGGAACGGCGAGAGGAACTCCAGGGTCGTGCCACCATTCCAAGAGTCCCCCAGATGTCTCAGTCCATTCCAGAGGAACCTCTTTTCCCTTCACCGGCTCGTCTTTCACGCCGAGGATCGACTCACACCAAGGTGGCACGTGGCACAGCCCTGTGGGAAAGCCTCGTGGGAAAGCCTCGAGGGACAGCCTCGAGGGAAAGCCACAGATCCCTTGATCCACGTGACAGGAAGCGTGACACTACTGCTGCAGCTCGGGAGGAAAGCGCACGTGCAGGCCCCCACTCGAGACGAGGCCTGACTCCCCTGGGGAGACTCAGAAGCACCCCAAGATCCTTGGCAACACTGGAGAGGAATCCTCAGGTTCCGGCCCCGACTCCACACAAGGACTGAGGCCCCGGCATGGACGGGAGAGGAATCCCGAGAGGTCCCCTAGCAACTCGCATGGGGACTGGCCTTTCCTGAGGCCACCAGAGCGGGTCCCTGAGGTCCCCGTCGTAACTCGAGAAGACCTGCCGCAACTCGAGAAAATCCAGGAGGTTCTCCCCTCCAGGCGAGATGAGGCCCATTTCCGCTGAGGCGTCTCGAGGCTGATCACACCTCACCTCTGGAACTTCGAAAGGGTCCTTCACACCCTTGGTGCAAATCAAGAAGTTCCCCGACCTAGCCGTCTCCACTCGAGAGGAATCACGAGGGTCCCGCCCACATCCAGAGGAGCCCCGTTTCCGCCTCGTAGCTCGAGATGAGGGATCCTTTCCCTGCTTCGTCGGGAAAGAGTTCCCGGCGTTCCCGTCGCATCTCAAGAGGAGGCCCTCTCAACAGGAACGGCGAGAGGAACTCCAGGGTCGTGCCACCATTCCAAGAGTCCCCCAGATGTCTCAGTCCATTCCACAGGAACCTCTTTTCCCTTCACCGGCTCGTCTTTCACGCCGAGGATCGACTCACACCAAGGTGGCACGTGGCACAGCCCTGTGGGAAAGCCTCGTGGGAAAGCCTCGAGGGACAGCCTCGAGGGAAAGCCACAGATCCCTTGATCCACGTGACAGGAAGCGTGACACTACTGCTGCAGCTCGGGAGGAAAGCGCACGTGCAGGCCCCCACTCGAGACGAGGCCTGACTCCCCTGGGGAGACTCAGAAGCACCCCAAGATCCTTGGCAACACTGGAGAGGAATCCTCAGGTTCCGGCCCCGACTCCACACAAGGACTGAGGCCCTGGCATGGACGGGAGAGGAATCCCGAGAGGTCCCCTAGCAACTCGCATGGGGACTGGCCTTTCCTGAGGCCACCAGAGCGGGTCCCTGAGGTCCCCGTCGTAACTCGAGAAGACCTGCCGCAACTCGAGAAAATCCAGGAGGTTCTCCCCTCCAGGCGAGATGAGGCCCATTTCCGCTGAGGCGTCTCGAGGCTGATCACACCTCACCTCTGGAACTTCGAAAGGGTCCTTCACACCCTTGGTGCAAATCAAGAAGTTCCCCGACCTAGCCGTCTCCACTCGAGAGGAATCACGAGGGTCCCGCCCACATCCAGAGGAGCCCCGTTTCCGCCTCGTAGCTCGAGATGAGGGATCCTTTCCCTGCTTCGTCGGGAAAGAGTTCCCGGCGTTCCCGTCGCATCTCAAGAGGAGGCCCTCTCAACAGGAACGGCGAGAGGAACTCCAGGGTCGTGCCACCATTCCAAGAGTCCCCCAGATGTCTCAGTCCATTCCACAGGAACCTCTTTTCCCTTCACCGGCTCGTCTTTCACGCCGAGGATCGACTCACACCAAGGTGGCACGTGGCACAGCCCTGTGGGAAAGCCTCGTGGGAAAGCCTCGAGGGACAGCCTCGAGGGAAAGCCACAGATCCCTTGATCCACGTGACAGGAAGCGTGACACTACTGCTGCAGCTCGGGAGGAAAGCGCACGTGCAGGCCCCCACTCGAGACGAGGCCTGACTCCCCTGGGGAGACTCAGAAGCACCCCAAGATCCTTGGCAACACTGGAGAGGAATCCTCAGGTTCCAGCCCCGAATCCACACAAGGACTGAGGCCCCGGCATGGACGGGAGAGGAATCCCGAGAGGTCCCCTAGCAACTCGCATGGGGACTGGCCTTTCCTGAGGCCACCAGAGCGGGTCCCTGAGGTCCCCGTCGTAACTCGAGAAGACCTGCCGCAACTCGAGAAAATCCAGGAGGTTCTCCCCTCCAGGCGAGATGAGGCCCATTTCCGCTGAGGCGTCTCGAGGCTGATCACACCTCACCTCTGGAACTTCGAAAGGGTCCTTCACACCCTTGGTGCAAATCAAGAAGTTCCCCGACCTAGCCGTCTCCACTCGAGAGGAATCACGAGGGTCCCGCCCACATCCAGAGGAGCCCCGTTTCCGCCTCGTAGCTCGAGATGAGGGATCCTTTCCCTGCTTCGTCGGGAAAGAGTTCCCGGCGTTCCCGTCGCATCTCAAGAGGAGGCCCTCTCAACAGGAACGGCGAGAGGAACTCCAGGGTCGTGCCACCATTCCAAGAGTCCCCCAGATGTCTCAGTCCATTCCAGAGGAACCTCTTTTCCCTTCACCGGCTCGTCTTTCACGCCGAGGATCGACTCACCTCAAGGTGGCACGTGGCACAGCCCTGTGGGAAAGCCTCGTGGGAAAGCCTCGAGGGACAGCCTCGAGGGAAAGCCACAGATCCCTTGATCCACGTGACAGGAAGCGTGACACTACTGCTGCAGCTCGGGAGGAAAGCGCACGTGCAGGCCCCCACTCGAGACGAGGCCTGACTCCCCTGAGGAGACTCAGAAGCACCCCAAGATCCATGGCAACACTGGAGAGGAATCCGCAGGTTCCGGCCCCGACTCCACACAAGGACTGAGGCCCCGGCATGGACGGGAGAGGAATCCCGAGAGGTCCCCTAGCAACTCGCATGGGGACTGGCCTTTCCTGAGGCCACCAGAGCGGGTCCCTGAGGTCCCCGTCGTAACTCGAGAAGACCTGCCGCAACTCGAGAAAATCCAGGAGGTTCTCCCCTCCAGGCGAGATGAGGCCCATTTCTGCTGAGGCGTCTCGAGGCTGATCACACCTCACCTCTGGAACTTCGAAAGGGTCCTTCACACCCTTGGTGCAAATCAAGAAGTTCCCCGACCTAGCCGTCTCCACTCGAGAGGAATCACGAGGGTCCCGCCCACATCCAGAGGAGCCCCGTTTCCGCCTCGTAGCTCGAGATGAGGGATCCTTTCCCTGCTTCGTCGGGAAAGAGTTCCCGGCGTTCCCGTCGCATCTCAAGAGGAGGCCCTCTCAACAGGAACGGCGAGAGGAACTCCAGGGTCGTGCCACCATTCCAAGAGTCCCCCAGATGTCTCAGTCCATTCCAGAGGAACCTCTTTTCCCTTCACCGGCTCGTCTTTCACGCCGAGGATCGACTCACACCAAGGTGGCACGTGGCACAGCCCTGTGGGAAAGCCTCGTGGGAAAGCCTCGAGGGACAGCCTCGAGGGAAAGCCACAGATCCCTTGATCCACGTGACAGGAAGCGTGACACTACTGCTGCAGCTCGGGAGGAAAGCGCACGTGCAGGCCCCCACTCGAGACGAGGCCTGACTCCCCTGGGGAGACTCAGAAGCACCCCAAGATCCTTGGCAACACTGGAGAGGAATCCTCAGGTTGCGGCCCCGACTCCACACAAGGACTGAGGCCCTGGCATGGACGGGAGAGGAATCCCGAGAGGTCCCCTAGCAACTCGCATGGGGACTGGCCTTTCCTGAGGCCACCAGAGCGGGTCCCTGAGGTCCCCGTCGTAACTCGAGAAGACCTGCCGCAACTCGAGAAAATCCAGGAGGTTCTCCCCTCCAGGCGAGATGAGGCCCATTTCCGCTGAGGCGTCTCGAGGCTGATCACAGCTCACCTCTGGAACTTCGAAAGGGTCCTTCACACCCTTGGTGCAAATCAAGAAGTTCCCCGACCTAGCCGTCTCCACTCGAGAGGAATCACGAGGGTCCCGCCCACATCCAGAGGAGCCCCGTTTCCGCCTCGTAGCTCGAGATGAGGGATCCTTTCCCTGCTTCGTCGGGAAAGAGTTCCCGGCGTTCCCGTCGCATCTCAAGAGGAGGCCCTCTCAACAGGAACGGCGAGAGGAACTCCAGGGTCGTGCCACCATTCCAAGAGTCCCCCAGATGTCTCAGTCCATTCCAGAGGAACCTCTTTTCCCTTCACCGGCTCGTCTTTCACGCCGAGGATCGACTCACCTCAAGGTGGCACGTGGCACAGCCCTGTGGGAAAGCCTCGTGGGAAAGCCTCGAGGGACAGCCTCGAGGGAAAGCCACAGATCCCTTGATCCACGTGACAGGAAGCGTGACACTACTGCTGCAGCTCGGGAGGAAAGCGCACGTGCATGCCCCCACTCGAGACGAGGCCTGACTCCCCTGAGGAGACTCAGAAGCACCCCAAGATCCATGGCAACACTGGAGAGGAATCCGCAGGTTCCGGCCCCGACTCCACACAAGGACTGAGGCCCCGGCATGGACGGGAGAGGAATCCCGAGAGGTCCCCTAGCAACTCGCATGGGGACTGGCCTTTCCTGAGGCCACCAGAGCGGGTCCCTGAGGTCCCCGTCGTAACTCGAGAAGACCTGCCGCAACTCGAGAAAATCCAGGAGGTTCTCCCCTCCAGGCGAGATGAGGCCCATTTCCGCTGAGGCGTCTCGAGGCTGATCACACCTCACCTCTGGAACTTCGAAAGGGTCCTTCACACCCTTGGTGCAAATCAAGAAGTTCCCCGACCTAGCCGTCTCCACTCGAGAGGAATCACGAGGGTCCCGCCCACATCCAGAGGAGCCCCGTTTCCGCCTCGTAGCTCGAGATGAGGGATCCTTTCCCTGCTTCGTCGGGAAAGAGTTCCCGGCGTTCCCGTCGCATCTCAAGAGGAGGCCCTCTCAACAGGAACGGCGAGAGGAACTCCAGGGTCGTGCCACCATTCCAAGAGTCCCCCAGATGTCTCAGTCCATTCCAGAGGAACCTCTTTTCCCTTCACCGGCTCGTCTTTCACGCCGAGGATCGACTCACACCAAGGTGGCACGTGGCACAGCCCTGTGGGAAAGCCTCGTGGGAAAGCCTCGAGGGACAGCCTCGAGGGAAAGCCACAGATCCCTTGATCCACGTGACAGGAAGCGTGACACTACTGCTGCAGCTCGGGAGGAAAGCGCACGTGCAGGCCCCCACTCGAGACGAGGCCTGACTCCCCTGGGGAGACTCAGAAGCACCCCAAGATCCTTGGCAACACTGGAGAGGAATCCTCAGGTTCCGGCCCCGACTCCACACAAGGACTGAGGCCCCGGCATGGACGGGAGAGGAATCCCGAGAGGTCCCCTAGCAACTCGCATGGGGACTGGCCTTTCCTGAGGCCACCAGAGCGGGTCCCTGAGGTCCCCGTCGTAACTCGAGAAGACCTGCCGCAACTCGAGAAAATCCAGGAGGTTCTCCCCTCCAGGCGAGATGAGGCCCATTTCCGCTGAGGCGTCTCGAGGCTGATCACACCTCACCTCTGGAACTTCGAAAGGGTCCTTCACACCCTTGGTGCAAATCAAGAAGTTCCCCGACCTAGCCGTCTCCACTCGAGAGGAATCACGAGGGTCCCGCCCACATCCAGAGGAGCCCCGTTTCCGCCTCGTAGCTCGAGATGAGGGATCCTTTCCCTGCTTCGTCGGGAAAGAGTTCCCGGCGTTCCCGTCGCATCTCAAGAGGAGGCCCTCTCAACAGGAACGGCGAGAGGAACTCCAGGGTCGTGCCACCATTCCAAGAGTCCCCCAGATGTCTCAGTCCATTCCACAGGAACCTCTTTTCCCTTCACCGGCTCGTCTTTCACGCCGAGGATCGACTCACACCAAGGTGGCACGTGGCACAGCCCTGTGGGAAAGCCTCGTGGGAAAGCCTCGAGGGACAGCCTCGAGGGAAAGCCACAGATCCCTTGATCCACGTGACAGGAAGCGTGACACTACTGCTGCAGCTCGGGAGGAAAGCGCA
The DNA here is from genome assembly GCF_023091745.1 of Budorcas taxicolor. Classification (NCBI taxonomy): domain Eukaryota; kingdom Metazoa; phylum Chordata; class Mammalia; order Artiodactyla; family Bovidae; genus Budorcas; species Budorcas taxicolor. The sequence goes on along the minus strand of NW_026291922.1, from coordinate 153,645 downwards.
CGTGCAGGCCCCCACTCGAGACGAGGCCTGACTCCCCTGGGGAGACTCAGAAGCACCCCAAGATCCTTGGCAACACTGGAGAGGAATCCTCAGGTTCCGGCCCCGACTCCACACAAGGACTGAGGCCCTGGCATGGACGGGAGAGGAATCCCGAGAGGTCCCCTAGCAACTCGCATGGGGACTGGCCTTTCCTGAGGCCACCAGAGCGGGTCCCTGAGGTCCCCGTCGTAACTCGAGAAGACCTGCCGCAACTCGAGAAAATCCAGGAGGTTCTCCCCTCCAGGCGAGATGAGGCCCATTTCCGCTGAGGCGTCTCGAGGCTGATCACACCTCACCTCTGGAACTTCGAAAGGGTCCTTCACACCCTTGGTGCAAATCAAGAAGTTCCCCGACCTAGCCGTCTCCACTCGAGAGGAATCACGAGGGTCCCGCCCACATCCAGAGGAGCCCCGTTTCCGCCTCGTAGCTCGAGATGAGGGATCCTTTCCCTGCTTCGTCGGGAAAGAGTTCCCGGCGTTCCCGTCGCATCTCAAGAGGAGGCCCTCTCAACAGGAACGGCGAGAGGAACTCCAGGGTCGTGCCACCATTCCAAGAGTCCCCCAGATGTCTCAGTCCATTCCAGAGGAACCTCTTTTCCCTTCACCGGCTCGTCTTTCACGCCGAGGATCGACTCACACCAAGGTGGCACGTGGCACAGCCCTGTGGGAAAGCCTCGTGGGAAAGCCTCGAGGGACAGCCTCGAGGGAAAGCCACAGATCCCTTGATCCACGTGACAGGAAGCGTGACACTACTGCTGCAGCTCGGGAGGAAAGCGCACGTGCAGGCCCCCACTCGAGACGAGGCCTGACTCCCCTGGGGAGACTCAGAAGCACCCCAAGATCCTTGGCAACACTTGAGAGGAATCCTCAGGTTCCGGCCCCGACTCCACACAAGGACTGAGGCCCCGGCATGGACGGGAGAGGAATCCCGAGAGGTCCCCTAGCAACTCGCATGGGGACTGGCCTTTCCTGAGGCCACCAGAGCGGGTCCCTGAGGTCCCCGTCGTAACTCGAGAAGACCTGCCGCAACTCGAGAAAATCCAGGAGGTTCTCCCCTCCAGGCGAGATGAGGCCCATTTCCGCTGAGGCGTCTCGAGGCTGATCACACCTCACCTCTGGAACTTCGAAAGGGTCCTTCACACCCTTGGTGCAAATCAAGAAGTTCCCCGACCTAGCCGTCTCCACTCGAGAGGAATCACGAGGGTCCCGCCCACATCCAGAGGAGCCCCGTTTCCGCCTCGTAGCTCGAGATGAGGGATCCTTTCCCTGCTTCGTCGGGAAAGAGTTCCCGGCGTTCCCGTCGCATCTCAAGAGGAGGCCCTCTCAACAGGAACGGCGAGAGGAACTCCAGGGTCGTGCCACCATTCCAAGAGTCCCCCAGATGTCTCAGTCCATTCCACAGGAACCTCTTTTCCCTTCACCGGCTCGTCTTTCACGCCGAGGATCGACTCACACCAAGGTGGCACGTGGCACAGCCCTGTGGGAAAGCCTCGTGGGAAAGCCTCGAGGGACAGCCTCGAGGGAAAGCCACAGATCCCTTGATCCACGTGACAGGAAGCGTGACACTACTGCTGCAGCTCGGGAGGAAAGCGCACGTGCAGGCCCCCACTCGAGACGAGGCCTGACTCCCCTGGGGAGACTCAGAAGCACCCCAAGATCCTTGGCAACACTGGAGAGGAATCCTCAGGTTCCGGCCCCGACTCCACACAAGGACTGAGGCCCTGGCATGGACGGGAGAGGAATCCCGAGAGGTCCCCTAGCAACTCGCATGGGGACTGGCCTTTCCTGAGGCCACCAGAGCGGGTCCCTGAGGTCCCCGTCGTAACTCGAGAAGACCTGCCGCAACTCGAGAAAATCCAGGAGGTTCTCCCCTCCAGGCGAGATGAGGCCCATTTCCGCTGAGGCGTCTCGAGGCTGATCACACCTCACCTCTGGAACTTCGAAAGGGTCCTTCACACCCTTGGTGCAAATCAAGAAGTTCCCCGACCTAGCCGTCTCCACTCGAGAGGAATCACGAGGGTCCCGCCCACATCCAGAGGAGCCCCGTTTCCGCCTCGTAGCTCGAGATGAGGGATCCTTTCCCTGCTTCGTCGGGAAAGAGTTCCCGGCGTTCCCGTCGCATCTCAAGAGGAGGCCCTCTCAACAGGAACGGCGAGAGGAACTCCAGGGTCGTGCCACCATTCCAAGAGTCCCCCAGATGTCTCAGTCCATTCCACAGGAACCTCTTTTCCCTTCACCGGCTCGTCTTTCACGCCGAGGATCGACTCACACCAAGGTGGCACGTGGCACAGCCCTGTGGGAAAGCCTCGTGGGAAAGCCTCGAGGGACAGCCTCGAGGGAAAGCCACAGATCCCTTGATCCACGTGACAGGAAGCGTGACACTACTGCTGCAGCTCGGGAGGAAAGCGCACGTGCAGGCCCCCACTCGAGACGAGGCCTGACTCCCCTGGGGAGACTCAGAAGCACCCCAAGATCCTTGGCAACACTGGAGAGGAATCCTCAGGTTCCAGCCCCGAATCCACACAAGGACTGAGGCCCCGGCATGGACGGGAGAGGAATCCCGAGAGGTCCCCTAGCAACTCGCATGGGGACTGGCCTTTCCTGAGGCCACCAGAGCGGGTCCCTGAGGTCCCCGTCGTAACTCGAGAAGACCTGCCGCAACTCGAGAAAATCCAGGAGGTTCTCCCCTCCAGGCGAGATGAGGCCCATTTCCGCTGAGGCGTCTCGAGGCTGATCACACCTCACCTCTGGAACTTCGAAAGGGTCCTTCACACCCTTGGTGCAAATCAAGAAGTTCCCCGACCTAGCCGTCTCCACTCGAGAGGAATCACGAGGGTCCCGCCCACATCCAGAGGAGCCCCGTTTCCGCCTCGTAGCTCGAGATGAGGGATCCTTTCCCTGCTTCGTCGGGAAAGAGTTCCCGGCGTTCCCGTCGCATCTCAAGAGGAGGCCCTCTCAACAGGAACGGCGAGAGGAACTCCAGGGTCGTGCCACCATTCCAAGAGTCCCCCAGATGTCTCAGTCCATTCCAGAGGAACCTCTTTTCCCTTCACCGGCTCGTCTTTCACGCCGAGGATCGACTCACCTCAAGGTGGCACGTGGCACAGCCCTGTGGGAAAGCCTCGTGGGAAAGCCTCGAGGGACAGCCTCGAGGGAAAGCCACAGATCCCTTGATCCACGTGACAGGAAGCGTGACACTACTGCTGCAGCTCGGGAGGAAAGCGCACGTGCAGGCCCCCACTCGAGACGAGGCCTGACTCCCCTGAGGAGACTCAGAAGCACCCCAAGATCCATGGCAACACTGGAGAGGAATCCGCAGGTTCCGGCCCCGACTCCACACAAGGACTGAGGCCCCGGCATGGACGGGAGAGGAATCCCGAGAGGTCCCCTAGCAACTCGCATGGGGACTGGCCTTTCCTGAGGCCACCAGAGCGGGTCCCTGAGGTCCCCGTCGTAACTCGAGAAGACCTGCCGCAACTCGAGAAAATCCAGGAGGTTCTCCCCTCCAGGCGAGATGAGGCCCATTTCTGCTGAGGCGTCTCGAGGCTGATCACACCTCACCTCTGGAACTTCGAAAGGGTCCTTCACACCCTTGGTGCAAATCAAGAAGTTCCCCGACCTAGCCGTCTCCACTCGAGAGGAATCACGAGGGTCCCGCCCACATCCAGAGGAGCCCCGTTTCCGCCTCGTAGCTCGAGATGAGGGATCCTTTCCCTGCTTCGTCGGGAAAGAGTTCCCGGCGTTCCCGTCGCATCTCAAGAGGAGGCCCTCTCAACAGGAACGGCGAGAGGAACTCCAGGGTCGTGCCACCATTCCAAGAGTCCCCCAGATGTCTCAGTCCATTCCAGAGGAACCTCTTTTCCCTTCACCGGCTCGTCTTTCACGCCGAGGATCGACTCACACCAAGGTGGCACGTGGCACAGCCCTGTGGGAAAGCCTCGTGGGAAAGCCTCGAGGGACAGCCTCGAGGGAAAGCCACAGATCCCTTGATCCACGTGACAGGAAGCGTGACACTACTGCTGCAGCTCGGGAGGAAAGCGCACGTGCAGGCCCCCACTCGAGACGAGGCCTGACTCCCCTGGGGAGACTCAGAAGCACCCCAAGATCCTTGGCAACACTGGAGAGGAATCCTCAGGTTGCGGCCCCGACTCCACACAAGGACTGAGGCCCTGGCATGGACGGGAGAGGAATCCCGAGAGGTCCCCTAGCAACTCGCATGGGGACTGGCCTTTCCTGAGGCCACCAGAGCGGGTCCCTGAGGTCCCCGTCGTAACTCGAGAAGACCTGCCGCAACTCGAGAAAATCCAGGAGGTTCTCCCCTCCAGGCGAGATGAGGCCCATTTCCGCTGAGGCGTCTCGAGGCTGATCACAGCTCACCTCTGGAACTTCGAAAGGGTCCTTCACACCCTTGGTGCAAATCAAGAAGTTCCCCGACCTAGCCGTCTCCACTCGAGAGGAATCACGAGGGTCCCGCCCACATCCAGAGGAGCCCCGTTTCCGCCTCGTAGCTCGAGATGAGGGATCCTTTCCCTGCTTCGTCGGGAAAGAGTTCCCGGCGTTCCCGTCGCATCTCAAGAGGAGGCCCTCTCAACAGGAACGGCGAGAGGAACTCCAGGGTCGTGCCACCATTCCAAGAGTCCCCCAGATGTCTCAGTCCATTCCAGAGGAACCTCTTTTCCCTTCACCGGCTCGTCTTTCACGCCGAGGATCGACTCACCTCAAGGTGGCACGTGGCACAGCCCTGTGGGAAAGCCTCGTGGGAAAGCCTCGAGGGACAGCCTCGAGGGAAAGCCACAGATCCCTTGATCCACGTGACAGGAAGCGTGACACTACTGCTGCAGCTCGGGAGGAAAGCGCACGTGCATGCCCCCACTCGAGACGAGGCCTGACTCCCCTGAGGAGACTCAGAAGCACCCCAAGATCCATGGCAACACTGGAGAGGAATCCGCAGGTTCCGGCCCCGACTCCACACAAGGACTGAGGCCCCGGCATGGACGGGAGAGGAATCCCGAGAGGTCCCCTAGCAACTCGCATGGGGACTGGCCTTTCCTGAGGCCACCAGAGCGGGTCCCTGAGGTCCCCGTCGTAACTCGAGAAGACCTGCCGCAACTCGAGAAAATCCAGGAGGTTCTCCCCTCCAGGCGAGATGAGGCCCATTTCCGCTGAGGCGTCTCGAGGCTGATCACACCTCACCTCTGGAACTTCGAAAGGGTCCTTCACACCCTTGGTGCAAATCAAGAAGTTCCCCGACCTAGCCGTCTCCACTCGAGAGGAATCACGAGGGTCCCGCCCACATCCAGAGGAGCCCCGTTTCCGCCTCGTAGCTCGAGATGAGGGATCCTTTCCCTGCTTCGTCGGGAAAGAGTTCCCGGCGTTCCCGTCGCATCTCAAGAGGAGGCCCTCTCAACAGGAACGGCGAGAGGAACTCCAGGGTCGTGCCACCATTCCAAGAGTCCCCCAGATGTCTCAGTCCATTCCAGAGGAACCTCTTTTCCCTTCACCGGCTCGTCTTTCACGCCGAGGATCGACTCACACCAAGGTGGCACGTGGCACAGCCCTGTGGGAAAGCCTCGTGGGAAAGCCTCGAGGGACAGCCTCGAGGGAAAGCCACAGATCCCTTGATCCACGTGACAGGAAGCGTGACACTACTGCTGCAGCTCGGGAGGAAAGCGCACGTGCAGGCCCCCACTCGAGACGAGGCCTGACTCCCCTGGGGAGACTCAGAGGCACCCCAAGATCCTTGGCAACACTGGAGAGGAATCCTCAGGTTCCGGCCCCGACTCCACACAAGGACTGAGGCCCTGGCATGGACGGGAGAGGAATCCCGAGAGGTCCCCTAGCAACTCGCATGGGGACTGGCCTTTCCTGAGGCCACCAGAGCGGGTCCCTGAGGTCCCCGTCGTAACTCGAGAAGACCTGCCGCAACTCGAGAAAATCCAGGAGGTTCTCCCCTCCAGGCGAGATGAGGCCCATTTCCGCTGAGGCGTCTCGAGGCTGATCACACCTCACCTCTGGAACTTCGAAAGGGTCCTTCACACCCTTGGTGCAAATCAAGAAGTTCCCCGACCTAGCCGTCTCCACTCGAGAGGAATCACGAGGGTCCCGCCCACATCCAGAGGAGCCCCGTTTCCGCCTCGTAGCTCGAGATGAGGGATCCTTTCCCTGCTTCGTCGGGAAAGAGTTCCCGGCGTTCCCGTCGCATCTCAAGAGGAGGCCCTCTCAACAGGAACGGCGAGAGGAACTCCAGGGTCGTGCCACCATTCCAAGAGTCCCCCAGATGTCTCAGTCCATTCCAGAGGAACCTCTTTTCCCTTCACCGGCTCGTCTTTCACGCCGAGGATCGACTCACACCAAGGTGGCACGTGGCACAGCCCTGTGGGAAAGCCTCGTGGGAAAGCCTCGAGGGACAGCCTCGAGGGAAAGCCACAGATCCCTTGATCCACGTGACAGGAAGCGTGACACTACTGCTGCAGCTCGGGAGGAAAGCGCACGTGCAGGCCCCCACTCGAGACGAGGCCTGACTCCCCTGGGGAGACTCAGAAGCACCCCAAGATCCTTGGCAACACTGGAGAGGAATCCTCAGGTTCCGGCCCCGACTCCACACAAGGACTGAGGCCCCGGCATGGACGGGAGAGGAATCCCGAGAGGTCCCCTAGCAACTCGCATGGGGACTGGCCTTTCCTGAGGCCACCAGAGCGGGTCCCTGAGGTCCCCGTCGTAACTCGAGAAGACCTGCCGCAACTCGAGAAAATCCAGGAGGTTCTCCCCTCCAGGCGAGATGAGGCCCATTTCCGCTGAGGCGTCTCGAGGCTGATCACACCTCACCTCTGGAACTTCGAAAGGGTCCTTCACACCCTTGGTGCAAATCAAGAAGTTCCCCGACCTAGCCGTCTCCACTCGAGAGGAATCACGAGGGTCCCGCCCACATCCAGAGGAGCCCCGTTTCCGCCTCGTAGCTCGAGATGAGGGATCCTTTCCCTGCTTCGTCGGGAAAGAGTTCCCGGCGTTCCCGTCGCATCTCAAGAGGAGGCCCTCTCAACAGGAACGGCGAGAGGAACTCCAGGGTCGTGCCACCATTCCAAGAGTCCCCCAGATGTCTCAGTCCATTCCACAGGAACCTCTTTTCCCTTCACCGGCTCGTCTTTCACGCCGAGGATCGACTCACACCAAGGTGGCACGTGGCACAGCCCTGTGGGAAAGCCTCGTGGGAAAGCCTCGAGGGACAGCCTCGAGGGAAAGCCACAGATCCCTTGATCCACGTGACAGGAAGCGTGACACTACTGCTGCAGCTCGGGAGGAAAGCGCACGTGCAGGCCCCCACTCGAGACGAGGCCTGACTCCCCTGGGGAGACTCAGAAGCACCCCAAGATCCTTGGCAACACTGGAGAGGAATCCTCAGGTTCCGGCCCCGACTCCACACAAGGACTGAGGCCCTGGCATGGACGGGAGAGGAATCCCGAGAGGTCCCCTAGCAACTCGCATGGGGACTGGCCTTTCCTGAGGCCACCAGAGCGGGTCCCTGAGGTCCCCGTCGTAACTCGAGAAGACCTGCCGCAACTCGAGAAAATCCAGGAGGTTCTCCCCTCCAGGCGAGATGAGGCCCATTTCCGCTGAGGCGTCTCGAGGCTGATCACACCTCACCTCTGGAACTTCGAAAGGGTCCTTCACACCCTTGGTGCAAATCAAGAAGTTCCCCGACCTAGCCGTCTCCACTCGAGAGGAATCACGAGGGTCCCGCCCACATCCAGAGGAGCCCCGTTTCCGCCTCGTAGCTCGAGATGAGGGATCCTTTCCCTGCTTCGTCGGGAAAGAGTTCCCGGCGTTCCCGTCGCATCTCAAGAGGAGGCCCTCTCAACAGGAACGGCGAGAGGAACTCCAGGGTCGTGCCACCATTCCAAGAGTCCCCCAGATGTCTCAGTCCATTCCAGAGGAACCTCTTTTCCCTTCACCGGCTCGTCTTTCACGCCGAGGATCGACTCACACCAAGGTGGCACGTGGCACAGCCCTGTGGGAAAGCCTCGTGGGAAAGCCTCGAGGGACAGCCTCGAGGGAAAGCCACAGATCCCTTGATCCACGTGACAGGAAGCGTGACACTACTGCTGCAGCTCGGGAGGAAAGCGCACGTGCAGGCCCCCACTCGAGACGAGGCCTGACTCCCCTGGGGAGACTCAGAAGCACCCCAAGATCCTTGGCAACACTGGAGAGGAATCCTCAGGTTCCAGCCCCGAATCCACACAAGGACTGAGGCCCCGGCATGGACGGGAGAGGAATCCCGAGAGGTCCCCTAGCAACTCGCATGGGGACTGGCCTTTCCTGAGGCCACCAGAGCGGGTCCCTGAGGTCCCCGTCGTAACTCGAGAAGACCTGCCGCAACTCGAGAAAATCCAGGAGGTTCTCCCCTCCAGGCGAGATGAGGCCCATTTCCGCTGAGGCGTCTCGAGGCTGATCACACCTCACCTCTGGAACTTCGAAAGGGTCCTTCACACCCTTGGTGCAAATCAAGAAGTTCCCCGACCTAGCCGTCTCCACTCGAGAGGAATCACGAGGGTCCCGCCCACATCCAGAGGAGCCCCGTTTCCGCCTCGTAGCTCGAGATGAGGGATCCTTTCCCTGCTTCGTCGGGAAAGAGTTCCCGGCGTTCCCGTCGCATCTCAAGAGGAGGCCCTCTCAACAGGAACGGCGAGAGGAACTCCAGGGTCGTGCCACCATTCCAAGAGTCCCCCAGATGTCTCAGTCCATTCCAGAGGAACCTCTTTTCCCTTCACCGGCTCGTCTTTCACGCCGAGGATCGACTCACCTCAAGGTGGCACGTGGCACAGCCCTGTGGGAAAGCCTCGTGGGAAAGCCTCGAGGGACAGCCTCGAGGGAAAGCCACAGATCCCTTGATCCACGTGACAGGAAGCGTGACACTACTGCTGCAGCTCGGGAGGAAAGCGCACGTGCAGGCCCCCACTCGAGACGAGGCCTGACTCCCCTGAGGAGACTCAGAAGCACCCCAAGATCCATGGCAACACTGGAGAGGAATCCGCAGGTTCCGGCCCCGACTCCACACAAGGACTGAGGCCCCGGCATGGACGGGAGAGGAATCCCGAGAGGTCCCCTAGCAACTCGCATGGGGACTCGCCTTTCCTGAGGCCACCAGAGCGGGTCCCTGAGGTCCCCGTCGTAACTCGAGAAGACCTGCCGCAACTCGAGAAAATCCAGGAGGTTCTCCCCTCCAGGCGAGATGAGGCCCATTTCTGCTGAGGCGTCTCGAGGCTGATCACACCTCACCTCTGGAACTTCGAAAGGGTCCTTCACACCCTTGGTGCAAATCAAGAAGTTCCCCGACCTAGCCGTCTCCACTCGAGAGGAATCACGAGGGTCCCGCCCACATCCAGAGGAGCCCCGTTTCCGCCTCGTAGCTCGAGATGAGGGATCCTTTCCCTGCTTCGTCGGGAAAGAGTTCCCGGCGTTCCCGTCGCATCTCAAGAGGAGGCCCTCTCAACAGGAACGGCGAGAGGAACTCCAGGGTCGTGCCACCATTCCAAGAGTCCCCCAGATGTCTCAGTCCATTCCAGAGGAACCTCTTTTCCCTTCACCGGCTCGTCTTTCACGCCGAGGATCGACTCACACCAAGGTGGCACGTGGCACAGCCCTGTGGGAAAGCCTCGTGGGAAAGCCTCGAGGGACAGCCTCGAGGGAAAGCCACAGATCCCTTGATCCACGTGACAGGAAGCGTGACACTACTGCTGCAGCTCGGGAGGAAAGCGCACGTGCAGGCCCCCACTCGAGACGAGGCCTGACTCCCCTGGGGAGACTCAGAAGCACCCCAAGATCCTTGGCAACACTGGAGAGGAATCCTCAGGTTGCGGCCCCGACTCCACACAAGGACTGAGGCCCCGGCATGGACGGGAGAGGAATCCCGAGAGGTCCCCTAGCAACTCGCATGGGGACTGGCCTTTCCTGAGGCCACCAGAGCGGGTCCCTGAGGTCCCCGTCGTAACTCGAGAAGACCTGCCGCAACTCGAGAAAATCCAGGAGGTTCTCCCCTCCAGGCGAGATGAGGCCCATTTCCGCTGAGGCGTCTCGAGGCTGATCACAGCTCACCTCTGGAACTTCGAAAGGGTCCTTCACACCCTTGGTGCAAATCAAGAAGTTCCCCGACCTAGCCGTCTCCACTCGAGAGGAATCACGAGGGTCCCGCCCACATCCAGAGGAGCCCCGTTTCCGCCTCGTAGCTCGAGATGAGGGATCCTTTCCCTGCTTCGTCGGGAAAGAGTTCCCGGCGTTCCCGTCGCATCTCAAGAGGAGGCCCTCTCAACAGGAACGGCGAGAGGAACTCCAGGGTCGTGCCACCATTCCAAGAGTCCCCCAGATGTCTCAGTCCATTCCAGAGGAACCTCTTTTCCCTTCACCGGCTCGTCTTTCACGCCGAGGATCGACTCACACCAAGGTGGCACGTGGCACAGCCCTGTCTGAAAGCCTCGTGGGAAAGCCTCGAGGGACAGCCTCGAGGGAAAGCCACAGATCCCTTGATCCACGTGACAGGAAGCGTGACACTACTGCTGCAGCTCGGGAGGAAAGCGCACGTGCAGGCCCCCACTCGAGACGAGGCCTGACTCCCCTGGGGAGACTCAGAAGCACCCCAAGATCCATGGCAACACTGGAGAGGAATCCTCAGGTTCCGGCCCCGACTCCACACAAGGACTGAGGGCCCGGCATGGACGGGAGAGGAATCCCGAGAGGTCCCCTAGCAACTCGCATGGGGACTGGCCTTTCCTGAGGCCACCAGAGCGGGTCCCTGAGGTCCCCGTCGTAACTCGAGAAGACCTGCCGCAACTCGAGAAAATCCAGGAGGTTCTCCCCTCCAGGCGAGATGAGGCCCATTTCCGCTGAGGCGTCTCGAGGCTGATCACACCTCACCTCTGGAACTTCGAAAGGGTCCTTCACACCCTTGGTGCAAATCAAGAAGTTCCCCGACCTAGCCGTCTCCACTCGAGAGGAATCACGTGGGTCCCGCCCACATCCAGAGGAGCCCCGTTTCCGCCTCGTAGCTCGAGATGAGGGATCCTTTCCCTGCTTCGTCGGGAAAGAGTTCCCGGCGTTCCCGTCGCATCTCAAGAGGAGGCCCTCTCAACAGGAACGGCGAGAGGAACTCCAGGGTCGTGCCACCATTCCAAGAGTCCCCCAGATGTCTCAGTCCATTCCAGAGGAACCTCTTTTCCCTTCACCGGCTCGTCTTTCACGCCGAGGATCGACTCACACCAAGGTGGCACGTGGCACAGCCCTGTGGGAAAGCCTCGTGGGAAAGCCTCGAGGGACAGCCTCGAGGGAAAGCCACAGATCCCTTGATCCACGTGACAGGAAGCGTGACACTACTGCTGCAGCTCGGGAGGAAATCGCACGTGCAGGCCCCCACTCGAGACGAGGCCTGACTCCCCTGGGGAGACTCAGAAGCACCCCAAGATCCATGGCAACACTGGAGAGGAATCCGCAGGTTCCGGCCCCGACTCCACACAAGGACTGAGGCCCCGGCATGGACGGGAGAGGAATCCCGAGAGGTCCCCTAGCAACTCGCATGGGGACTGGCCTTTCCTGAGGCCACCAGAGCGGGTCCCTGAGGTCCCCGTCGTAACTCGAGAAGACCTGCCGCAACTCGAGAAAATCCAGGAGGTTCTCCCCTCCAGGCGAGATGAGGCCCATTTCCGCTGAGGCGTCTCGAGGCTGATCACAGCTCACCTCTGGAACTTCGAAAGGGTCCTTCACACCCTTGGTGCAAATCAAGAAGTTCCCCGACCTAGCCTTCTCCACTCGAGAGGAATCACGAGGGTCCCGCCCACATCCAGAGGAGCCCCGTTTCCGCCTCGTAGCTCGAGATGAGGGATCCTTTCCCTGCTTCGTCGGGAAAGAGTTCCCGGCGTTCCCGTCGCATCTCAAGAGGAGGCCCTCTCAACAGGAACGGCGAGAGGAACTCCAGGGTCGTGCCACCATTCCAAGAGTCCCCCAGATGTCTCAGTCCATTCCAGAGGAACCTCTTTTCCCTTCACCGGCTCGTCTTTCACGCCGAGGATCGACTCACCTCAAGGTGGCACGTGGCACAGCCCTGTGGGAAAGCCTCGTGGGAAAGCCTCGAGGGACAGCCTCGAGGGAAAGCCACAGATCCCTTGATCCACGTGACAGGAAGCGTGACACTACTGCTGCAGCTCGGGAGGAAAGCGCACGTGCAGGCCCCCACTCGAGACGAGGCCTGACTCCCCTGAGGAGACTCAGAAGCACCCCAAGATCCATGGCAACACTGGAGAGGTATCCGCAGGTTCCGGCCCCGACTCCACACAAGGACTGAGGCCCCGGCATGGACGGGAGAGGAATCCCGAGAGGTCCCCTAGCAACTCGCATGGGGACTGGCCTTTCCTGAGGCCACCAGAGCGGGTCCCTGAGGTCCCCGTCGTAACTCGAGAAGACCTGCCGCAACTCGAGAAAATCCAGGAGGTTCTCCCCTCCAGGCGAGATGAGGCCCATTTCCGCTGAGGCGTCTCGAGGCTGATCACACCTCACCTCTGGAACTTCGAAAGGGTCCTTCACACCCTTGGTGCAAATCAAGAAGTTCCCCGACCTAGCCGTCTCCACTCGAGAGGATTCACGAGGGTCCCGCCCACATCCAGAGGAGCCCCGTTTCCGCCTCGTAGCTCGAGATGAGGGATCCTTTCCCTGCTTCGTCGGGAAAGAGTTCCCGGCGTTCCCGTCGCATCTCAAGAGGAGGCCCTCTCAACAGGAACGGCGAGAGGAACTCCAGGGTCGTGCCACCATTCCAAGAGTCCCCCAGATGTCTCAGTCCATTCCAGAGGAACCTCTTTTCCCTTCACCGGCTCGTCTTTCACGCCGAGGATCGACTCACACCAAGGTGGCACGTGGCACAGCCCTGTGGGAAAGCCTCGTGGGAAAGCCTCGAGGGACAGCCTCGAGGGAAAGCCACAGATCCCTTGATCCACGTGACAGGAAGCGTGACACTACTGCTGCAGCTCGGGAGGAAAGCGCACGTGCAGGCCCCCACTCGAGACGAGGCCTGACTCCCCTGGGGAGACTCAGAAGCACCCCAAGATCCATGGCAACACTGGAGAGGAATCCTCAGGTTCCGGCCCCGACTCCACACAAGGACTGAGGCCCCGGCATGGACGGGAGAGGAATCCCGAGAGGTCCCCTAGCAACTCGCATGGGGACTCGCCTTTCCTGAGGCCACCAGAGCGGGTCCCTGAGGTCCCCGTCGTAACTCGAGAAGACCTGCCGCAACTCGAGAAAATCCAGGAGGTTCTCCCCTCCAGGCGAGATGAGGCCCATTTCCGCTGAGGCGTCTCGAGGCTGATCACACCTCACCTCTGGAACTTCGAAAGGGTCCTTCACACCCTTGGTGCAAATCAAGAAGTTCCCCGACCTAGCCGTCTCCACTCGAGAGGAATCACGTGGGTCCCGCCCACATCCAGAGGAGCCCCGTTTCCGCCTCGTAGCTCGAGATGAGGGATCCTTTCCCTGCTTCGTCGGGAAAGAGTTCCCGGCGTTCCCGTCGCATCTCAAGAGGAGGCCCTCTCAACAGGAACGGCGAGAGGAACTCCAGGGTCGTGCCACCATTCCAAGAGTCCCCCAGATGTCTCAGTCCATTCCAGAGGAACCTCTTTTCCCTTCACCGGCTCGTCTTTCACGCCGAGGATCGACTCACACCAAGGTGGCACGTGGCACAGCCCTGTGGGAAAGCCTCGTGGGAAAGCCTCGAGGGACAGCCTCGAGGGAAAGCCACAGATCCCTTGATCCACGTGACAGGAAGCGTGACACTACTGCTGCAGCTCAGGAGGAAATCGCACGTGCAGGCCCCCACTCGAGACGAGGCCTGACTCCCCTGGGGATACTCAGAAGCACCCCAAGATCCATGGCAACACTGGAGAGGAATCCGCAGGTTCCGGCCCCGACTCCACACAAGGACTGAGGCCCCGGCATGGACGGGAGAGGAATCCCGAGAGGTCCCCTAGCAACTCGCATGGGGACTCGCCTTTCCTGAGGCCACCAGAGCGGGTCCCTGAGGTCCCCGTCGTAACTCGAGAAGACCTGCCGCAACTCGAGAAAATCCAGGAGGTTCTCCCCTCCAGGCGAGATGAGGCCCATTTCCGCTGAGGCGTCTCGAGGCTGATCACAGCTCACCTCTGGAACTTCGAAAGGGTCCTTCACACCCTTGGTGCAAATCAAGAAGTTCCCCGACCTAGCCTTCTCCACTCGAGAGGAATCACGAGGGTCCCGCCCACATCCAGAGGAGCCCCGTTTCCGCCTCGTAGCTCGAGATGAGGGATCCTTTCCCTGCTTCGTCGGGAAAGAGTTCCCGGCGTTCCCGTCGCATCTCAAGAGGAGGCCCTCTCAACAGGAACGGCGAGAGGAACTCCAGGGTCGTGCCACCATTCCAAGAGTCCCCCAGATGTCTCAGTCCATTCCAGAGGAACCTCTTTTCCCTTCACCGGCTCGTCTTTCACGCCGAGGATCGACTCACCTCAAGGTGGCACGTGGCACAGCCCTGTGGGAAAGCCTCGTGGGAAAGCCTCGAGGGACAGCCTCGAGGGAAAGCCACAGATCCCTTGATCCACGTGACAGGAAGCGTGACACTACTGCTGCAGCTCGGGAGGAAAGCGCACGTGCAGGCCCCCACTCGAGACGAGGCCTGACTCCCCTGAGGAGACTCAGAAGCACCCCAAGATCCATGGCAACACTGGAGAGGTATCCGCAGGTTCCGGCCCCGACTCCACACAAGGACTGAGGCCCCGGCATGGACGGGAGAGGAATCCCGAGAGGTCCCCTAGCAACTCGCATGGGGACTGGCCTTTCCTGAGGCCACCAGAGCGGGTCCCTGAGGTCCCCGTCGTAACTCGAGAAGACCTGCCGCAACTCGAGAAAATCCAGGAGGTTCTCCCCTCCAGGCGAGATGAGGCCCATTTCCGCTGAGGCGTCTCGAGGCTGATCACACCTCACCTCTGGAACTTCGAAAGGGTCCTTCACACCCTTGGTGCAAATCAAGAAGTTCCCCGACCTAGCCGTCTCCACTCGAGAGGATTCACGATGGTCCCGCCCACATCCAGAGGAGCCCCGTTTCCGCCTCGTAGCTCGAGATGAGGGATCCTTTCCCTGCTTCGTCGGGAAAGAGTTCCCGGCGTTCCCGTCGCATCTCAAGAGGAGGCCCTCTCAACAGGAACGGCGAGAGGAACTCCAGGGTCGTGCCACCATTCCAAGAGTCCCCCAGATGTCTCAGTCCATTCCAGAGGAACCTCTTTTCCCTTCACCGGCTCGTCTTTCACGCCGAGGATCGACTCACACCAAGGTGGCACGTGGCACAGCCCTGTGGGAAAGCCTCGTGGGAAAGCCTCGAGGGACAGCCTCGAGGGAAAGCCACAGATCCCTTGATCCACGTGACAGGAAGCGTGACACTACTGCTGCAGCTCGGGAGGAAAGCGCACGTGCAGGCCCCCACTCGAGACGAGGCCTGACTCCCCTGGGGAGACTCAGAAGCACCCCAAGATCCATGGCAACACTGGAGAGGAATCCTCAGGTTCCGGCCCCGACTCCACACAAGGACTGAGGCCCCGGCATGGACGGGAGAGGAATCCCGAGAGGTCCCCTAGCAACTCGCATGGGGACTGGCCTTTCCTGAGGCCACCAGAGCGGGTCCCTGAGGTCCCCGTCGTAACTCGAGAAGACCTGCCGCAACTCGAGAAAATCCAGGAGGTTCTCCCCTCCAGGCGAGATGAGGCCCATTTCCGCTGAGGCGTCTCGAGGCTGATCACACCTCCCCTCTGGAACTTCGAAAGGGTCCTTCACACCCTTGGTGCAAATCAAGAAGTTCCCCGACCTAGCCGTCTCCACTCGAGAGGAATCACGAGGGTCCCGCCCACATCCAGAGGAGCCCCGTTTCCGCCTCGTAGCTCGAGATGAGGGATCCTTTCCCTGCTTCGTCGGGAAAGAGTTCCCGGCGTTCCCGTCGCATCTCAAGAGGAGGCCCTCTCAACAGGAACGGCGAGAGGAACTCCAGGGTCGTGCCACCATTCCAAGAGTCCCCCAGATGTCTCAGTCCATTCCAGAGGAACCTCTTTTCCCTTCACCGGCTCGTCTTTCACGCCGAGGATCGACTCACACCAAGGTGGCACGTGGCACAGCCCTGTGGGAAAGCCTCGTGGGAAAGCCTCGAGGGACAGCCTCGAGGGAAAGCCACAGATCCCTTGATCCACGTGACAGGAAGCGTGACACTACTGCTGCAGCTCGGGAGGAAAGCGCACGTGCAGGCCCCCACTCGAGACGAGGCCTGACTCCCCTGGGGAGACTCAGAAGCACCCCAAGATCCATGGCAACACTGGAGAGGAATCCTCAGGTTCCGGCCCCGACTCCACACAAGGACTGAGGCCCCGGCATGGACGGGAGAGGAATCCCGAGAGGTCCCCTAGCAACTCGCATGGGGACTCGCCTTTCCTGAGGCCACCAGAGCGGGTCCCTGAGGTCCCCGTCGTAACTCGAGAAGACCTGCCGCAACTCGAGAAAATCCAGGAGGTTCTCCCCTCCAGGCGAGATGAGGCCCATTTCCGCTGAGGCGTCTCGAGGCTGATCACACCTCACCTCTGGAACTTCGAAAGGGTCCTTCACACCCTTGGTGCAAATCAAGAAGTTCCCCGACCTAGCCGTCTCCACTCGAGAGGAATCACGTGGGTCCCGCCCACATCCAGAGGAGCCCCGTTTCCGCCTCGTAGCTCGAGATGAGGGATCCTTTCCCTGCTTCGTCGGGAAAGAGTTCCCGGCGTTCCCGTCGCATCTCAAGAGGAGGCCCTCTCAACAGGAACGGCGAGAGGAACTCCAGGGTCGTGCCACCATTCCAAGAGTCCCCCAGATGTCTCAGTCCATTCCAGAGGAACCTCTTTTCCCTTCACCGGCTCGTCTTTCACGCCGAGGATCGACTCACACCAAGGTGGCACGTGGCACAGCCCTGTGGGAAAGCCTCGTGGGAAAGCCTCGAGGGACAGCCTCGAGGGAAAGCCACAGATCCCTTGATCCACGTGACAGGAAGCGTGACACTACTGCTGCAGCTCGGGAGGAAATCGCACGTGCAGGCCCCCACTCGAGACGAGGCCTGACTCCCCTGGGGATACTCAGAAGCACCCCAAGATCCATGGCAACACTGGAGAGGAATCCGCAGGTTCCGGCCCCGACTCCACACAAGGACTGAGGCCCCGGCATGGACGGGAGAGGAATCCCGAGAGGTCCCCTAGCAACTCGCATGGGGACTCGCCTTTCCTGAGGCCACCAGAGCGGGTCCCTGAGGTCCCCGTCGTAACTCGAGAAGACCTGCCGCAACTCGAGAAAATCCAGGAGGTTCTCCCCTCCAGGCGAGATGAGGCCCATTTCCGCTGAGGCGTCTCGAGGCTGATCACAGCTCACCTCTGGAACTTCGAAAGGGTCCTTCACACCCTTGGTGCAAATCAAGAAGTTCCCCGACCTAGCCTTCTCCACTCGAGAGGAATCACGAGGGTCCCGCCCACATCCAGAGGAGCCCCGTTTCCGCCTCGTAGCTCGAGATGAGGGATCCTTTCCCTGCTTCGTCGGGAAAGAGTTCCCGGCGTTCCCGTCGCATCTCAAGAGGAGGCCCTCTCAACAGGAACGGCGAGAGGAACTCCAGGGTCGTGCCACCATTCCAAGAGTCCCCCAGATGTCTCAGTCCATTCCAGAGGAACCTCTTTTCCCTTCACCGGCTCGTCTTTCACGCCGAGGATCGACTCACCTCAAGGTGGCACGTGGCACAGCCCTGTGGGAAAGCCTCGTGGGAAAGCCTCGAGGGACAGCCTCGAGGGAAAGCCACAGATCCCTTGATCCACGTGACAGGAAGCGTGACACTACTGCTGCAGCTCGGGAGGAAAGCGCACGTGCAGGCCCCCACTCGAGACGAGGCCTGACTCCCCTGAGGAGACTCAGAAGCACCCCAAGATCCATGGCAACACTGGAGAGGTATCCGCAGGTTCCGGCCCCGACTCCACACAAGGACTGAGGCCCCGGCATGGACGGGAGAGGAATCCCGAGAGGTCCCCTAGCAACTCGCATGGGGACTGGCCTTTCCTGAGGCCACCAGAGCGGGTCCCTGAGGTCCCCGTCGTAACTCGAGAAGACCTGCCGCAACTCGAGAAAATCCAGGAGGTTCTCCCCTCCAGGCGAGATGAGGCCCATTTCCGCTGAGGCGTCTCGAGGCTGATCACACCTCACCTCTGGAACTTCGAAAGGGTCCTTCACACCCTTGGTGCAAATCAAGAAGTTCCCCGACCTAGCCGTCTCCACTCGAGAGGATTCACGATGGTCCCGCCCACATCCAGAGGAGCCCCGTTTCTGCCTCGTAGCTCGAGATGAGGGATCCTTTCCCTGCTTCGTCGGGAAAGAGTTCCCGGCGTTCCCGTCGCATCTCAAGAGGAGGCCCTCTCAACAGGAACGGCGAGAGGAACTCCAGGGTCGTGCCACCATTCCAAGAGTCCCCCAGATGTCTCAGTCCATTCCAGAGGAACCTCTTTTCCCTTCACCGGCTCGTCTTTCACGCCGAGGATCGACTCACACCAAGGTGGCACGTGGCACAGCCCTGTGGGAAAGCCTCGTGGGAAAGCCTCGAGGGACAGCCTCGAGGGAAAGCCACAGATCCCTTGATCCACGTGACAGGAAGCGTGACACTACTGCTGCAGCTCGGGAGGAAAGCGCACGTGCAGGCCCCCACTCGAGACGAGGCCTGACTCCCCTGGGGAGACTCAGAAGCACCCCAAGATCCATGGCAACACTGGAGAGGAATCCTCAGGTTCCGGCCCCGACTCCACACAAGGACTGAGGCCCCGGCATGGACGGGAGAGGAATCCCGAGAGGTCCCCTAGCAACTCGCATGGGGACTGGCCTTTCCTGAGGCCACCAGAGCGGGTCCCTGAGGTCCCCGTCGTAACTCGAGAAGACCTGCCGCAACTCGAGAAAATCCAGGAGGTTCTCCCCTCCAGGCGAGATGAGGCCCATTTCCGCTGAGGCGTCTCGAGGCTGATCACACCTCACCTCTGGAACTTCGAAAGGGTCCTTCACACCCTTGGTGCAAATCAAGAAGTTCCCCGACCTAGCCGTCTCCACTCGAGAGGAATCACGAGGGTCCCGCCCACATCCAGAGGAGCCCCGTTTCCGCCTCGTAGCTCGAGATGAGGGATCCTTTCCCTGCTTCGTCGGGAAAGAGTTCCCGGCGTTCCCGTCGCATCTCAAGAGGAGGCCCTCTCAACAGGAACGGCGAGAGGAACTCCAGGGTCGTGCCACCATTCCAAGAGTCCCCCAGATGTCTCAGTCCATTCCACAGGAACCTCTTTTCCCTTCACCGGCTCGTCTTTCACGCCGAGGATCGACTCACACCAAGGTGGCACGTGGCACAGCCCTGTGGGAAAGCCTCGTGGGAAAGCCTCGAGGGACAGCCTCGAGGGAAAGCCACAGATCCCTTGATCCACGTGACAGGAAGCGTGACACTACTGCTGCAGCTCGGGAGGAAAGCGCACGTGCAGGCCCCAACTCGAGACGAGGCCTGACTCCCCTGGGGAGACTCAGAAGCACCCCAAGATCCTTGGCAACACTGGAGAGGAATCCTCAGGTTCCGGCCCCGACTCCACACAAGGACTGAGGCCCTGGCATGGACGGGAGAGGAATCCCGAGAGGTCCCCTAGCAACTCGCATGGGGACTGGCCTTTCCTGAGGCCACCAGAGCGGGTCCCTGAGGTCCCCGTCGTAACTCGAGAAGACCTGCCGCAACTCGAGAAAATCCAGGAGGTTCTCCCCTCCAGGCGAGATGAGGCCCATTTCCGCTGAGGCGTCTCGAGGCTGATCACACCTCACCTCTGGAACTTCGAAAGGGTCCTTCACACCCTTGGTGCAAATCAAGAAGTTCCCCGACCTAGCCGTCTCCACTCGAGAGGAATCACGAGGGTCCCGCCCACATCCAGAGGAGCCCCGTTTCCGCCTCGTAGCTCGAGATGAGGGATCCTTTCCCTGCTTCGTCGGGAAACAGTTCCCGGCGTTCCCGTCGCATCTCAAGAGGAGGCCCTCTCAACAGGAACGGCGAGAGGAACTCCAGGGTCGTGCCACCATTAAGAGTCCCCCAGATGTCTCAGTCCATTCCAGAGGAACCTCTTTTCCCTTCACCGGCTCGTCTTTCACGCCGAGGATCGACTCACACCAAGGTGGCACGTGGCACAGCCCTGTGGGAAAGCCTCGTGGGAAAGCCTCGAGGGACAGCCTCGAGGGAAAGCCACAGATCCCTTGATCCACGTGACAGGAAGCGTGACACTACTGCTGCAGCTCGGGAGGAAAGCGCACGTGCAGGCCCCCACTCGAGACGAGGCCTGCCTCCCCTGGGGAGACTCAGAAGCACCCCAAGATCCATGGCAACACTGGAGAGGAATTCTCAGGTTCCGGCCCCGACTCCACACAAGGACTGAGGGCCCGGCATGGACGGGAGAGGAATCCCGAGAGGTCCCCTAGCAACTCGCATGGGGACTCGCCTTTCCTGAGGCCACCAGAGCGGGTCCCTGAGGTCCCCGTCGTAACTCGAGAAGACCTGCCGCAACTGGAGAAAATCCAGGAGGTTCTCCCCTCCAGGCGAGATGAGGCCCATTTCCGCTGAGGCGTCTCGAGGCTGATCACACCTCACCTCTGGAACTTCGAAAGGGTCCTTCACACCCTTGGTGCAAATCAAGAAGTTCCCCGACCTAGCCGTCTCCACTCGAGAGGAATCACGAGGGTCCCGCCCTCATCCAGAGGAGCCCCGTTTCCGCCTCGTAGCTCGAGATGAGGGATCCTTTCCCTGCTTCGTCGGGAAAGAGTTCCCGGCGTTCCCGTCGCATCTCAAGAGGAGGCCCTCTCAACAGGAACGGCGAGAGGAACTCCAGGGTCGTGCCACCATTCCAAGAGTCCCCCAGATGTCTCAGTCCATTCCAGAGGAACCTCTTTTTCCTTCACCGGCTCGTCTTTCACGCCGAGGATCGACTCACACCAAGGTGGCACGTGGCACAGCCCTGTGGGAAAGCCTCGTGGGAAAGCCTCGAGGGACAGCCTCGAGGGAAAGCCACAGATCCCTTGATCCACGTGACAGGAAGCGTGACACTACTGCTGCAGCTCGGGAGGAAAGCGCACGTGCAGGCCCCCACTCGAGACGAGGCCTGACTCCCCTGGGGAGACTCAGAAGCACCCCAAGATCCTTGGCAACACTGGAGAGGAATCCTCAGGTTCCGGCCCCGACTCCACACAAGGACTGAGGCCCCGGCATGGACGGGAGAGGAATCCCGAGAGGTCCCCTAGCAACTCGCATGGGGACAGGCCTTTCCTGAGGCCACCAGAGCGGGTCCCTGAGGTCCCCGTCGTAACTCGAGAAGACCTGCCGCAACTCGAGAAAATCCAGGAGGTTCTCCCCTCCAGGCGAGATGAGGCCCATTTCCGCTGAGGCGTCTCGAGGCTGATCACACCTCACCTCTGGAACTTCGAAAGGGTCCTTCACACCCTTGGTGCAAATCAAGAAGTTCCCCGACCTAGCCGTCTCCACTCGAGAGGAATCACGAGGGTCCCGCCCACATCCAGAGGAGCCCCGTTTCCGCCTCGTAGCTCGAGATGAGGGATCCTTTCCCTGCTTCGTCGGGAAAGAGTTCCCGGCGTTCCCGTCGCATCTCAAGAGGAGGCCCTCTCAACAGGAACGGCGAGAGGAACTCCAGGGTCGTGCCACCATTGCAAGAGTCCCCCAGATGTCTCAGTCCATTCCAGAGGAACCTCTTTTCCCTTCACCGGCACGTCTTTCACGCCGAGGATGGACTCACACCAAGGTGGCACGTGGCACAGCCCTGTGGGAAAGCCTCGTGGGAAAGCCTCGAGGGACAGCCTCGAGGGAAAGCCACAAATCCCTTGATCCACGTGACAGGACGCGTGACACTACTGCTGCAGCTCGGGAGGAAAGCGCACGTGCAGGCCCCCACTCGAGACGAGGCCTGACTCCCCTGGGGAGACTCAGAAGCACCCCAAGATCCATGGCAACACTGGAGAGGAATCCTCAGGTTCCGGCCCGGACTCCACACAAGGACTGAGGCCCCGGCATGGACGGGAGAGGAATCCCGAGAGGTCCCCTAGCAACTCGCATGGGGACTGGCCTTTCCTGAGGCCACCAGAGCGGGTCCCTGAGGTCCCCGTCGTAACTCGAGAAGACCTGCCGCAACTCGAGAAAATCCAGGAGGTTCTCCCCTCCAGGCGAGATGAGGCCCATTTCCGCTGAGGCGTCTCGAGGCTGATCACACCTCACCTCTGGAACTTCGAAAGGGTCCTTCACACCCTTGGTGCAAATCAAGAAGTTCCCCGACCTAGCCGTCTCCACTCGAGAGGAATCACGAGGGTCCCGCCCACATCCAGAGGAGCCCCGTTTCCGCCTCGTAGCTCGAGATGAGGGATCCTTTCCCTGCTTCGTCGGGAAAGAGTTCCCGGCGTTCCCGTCGCATCTCAAGAGGAGGCCCTCTCAACAGGAACGGCGAGAGAAACTCCAGGGTCGTGCCACCATTCCAAGAGTCCCCCAGATGTCTCAGTCCATTCCAGAGGAACCTCTTTTCCCTTCACCGGCTCGTCTTTCACGCTGAGGATCGACTCACACCAAGGTGGCACGTGGCACAGCCCTGTGGGAAAGCCTCGTGGGAAAGCCTCGAGGGACAGCCTCGAGGGAAAGCCACAGATCCCTTGATCCACGTGACAGGAAGCGTGACACTACTGCTGCAGCTCGGGAGGAAAGCGCACGTGCAGGCCCCCACTCGAGACGAGGCCTGCCTCCCCTGGGGAGACTCAGAAGCACCCCAAGATCCATGGCAACACTGGAGAGGAATTCTCAGGTTCCGGCCCCGACTCCACACAAGGACTGAGGGCCCGGCATGGACGGGAGAGGAATCCCGAGAGGTCCCCTAGCAACTCGCATGGGGACTCGCCTTTCCTGAGGCCACCAGAGCGGGTCCCTGAGGTCCCCGTCGTAACTCAAGAAGACCTGCCGCAACTCGAGAAAATCCAGGAGGTTCTCCCCTCCAGGCGAGATGAGGCCCATTTCCGCTGAGGCGTCTCGAGGCTGATCACACCTCACCTCTGGAACTTCGAAAGGGTCCTTCACACCCTTGGTGCAAATCAAGAAGTTCCCCGACCTAGCCGTCTCCACTCGAGAGGAATCACGAGGGTCCCGCCCACATCCAGAGGAGCCCCGTTTCCGCCTCGTAGCTCGAGATGAGGGATCCTTTCCCTGCTTCGTCGGGAAAGAGTTCCCGGCGTTCCCGTCGCATCTCAAGAGGAGGCCCTCTCAACAGGAACGGCGAGAGGAACTCCAGGGTCGTGCCACCATTCCAAGAGTCCCCCAGATGTCTCAGTCCATTCCAGAGGAACCTCTTTTCCCTTCACCGGCTCGTCTTTCACGCCGAGGATCGACTCACACCAAGGTGGCACGTGGCACAGCCCTGTGGGAAAGCCTCGTGGGAAAGCCTCGAGGGACAGCCTCGAGGGAAAGCCACAGATCCCTTGATCCACGTGACAGGAAGCGTGACACTACTGCTGCAGCTCGGGAGGAAAGCGCACGTGCAGGCCCCCACTCGAGACGAGGCCTGACTCCCCTGGGGAGACTCAGAAGCACCCCAAGATCCATGGCAACACTGGAGAGGAAACCTCAGGTTCCGGCCCCGACTCCACACAAGGACTGAGGCCCCGGCATGGACGGGAGAGGAATCCCGAGAGGTCCCCTAGCAACTCGCATGGGGACTGGCCTTTCCTGAGGCCACCAGAGCGGGTCCCTAAGGTCCCCGTCGTAACTCGAGAAGACCTGCCGCAACTGGAGAAAATCCAGGAGGTTCTCCCCTCCAGGCGAGATGAGGCCCATTTCCGCTGAGGCGTCTCGAGGCTGATCACACCTCACCTCTGGAACTTCGAAAGGGTCCTTCACACCCTTGGTGCAAATCAAGAAGTTCCCCGACCTAGCCGTCTCCACTCGAGAGGAATCACGAGGGTCCCGCCCTCATCCAGAGGAGCCCCGTTTCCGCCTCGTAGCTCGAGATGAGGGATCCTTTCCCTGCTTCGTCGGGAAAGAGTTCCCGGCGTTCCCGTCGCATCTCAAGAGGAGGCCCTCTCAACAGGAACGGCGAGAGGAACTCCAGGGTCGTGCCACCATTCCAAGAGTCCCCCAGATGTCTCAGTCCATTCCACAGGAACCTCTTTTCCCTTCACCGGCTCGTCTTTCACGCCGAGGATCGACTCACACCAAGGTGGCACGTGGCACAGCCCTGTGGGACAGCCTCGAGGGAAAGCCACAGATCCCTTGATCCACGTGACAGGAAGCGTGACACTACTGCTGCAGCTCGGGAGGAAAGCGCACGTGCAGGCCCCCACTCGAGACGAGGCCTGACTCCCCTGGGGAGACTCAGAAGCACCCCAAGATCCTTGGCAACATTGGAGAGGAATCCTCAGGTTCCGGCCCCGACTCCACACAAGGACTGAGGCCCTGGCATGGACGGGAGAGGAATCCCGAGAGGTCCCCTAGCAACTCGCATGGGGACTGGCCTTTCCTGAGGCCACCAGAGCGGGTCCCTGAGGTCCCCGTCGGAACTCGAGAAGACCTGCCGCAACTCGAGAAAATCCAGGAGGTTCTCCCCTCCAGGCGAGATGAGGCCCATTTCCGCTGAGGCGTCTCGAGGCTGATCACAGCTCACCTCTGGAACTTCGAAAGGGTCCTTCACACCCTAGGTGCAAATCAAGAAGTTCCCCGACCTAGCCGTCTCCACTCGAGAGGAATCACGAGGGTCCCGCCCACATCCAGAGGAGCCCCGTTTCCGCCTCGTAGCTCGAGATGAGGGATCCTTTCCCTGCTTCGTCGGGAAAGAGTTCCCGGCGTTCCCGTCGCATCTCAAGAGGAGGCCCTCTCAACAGGAACGGCGAGAGGAACTCCAGGGTCGTGCCACCATTCCAAGAGTCCCCCAGATGTCTCAGTCCATTCCAGAGGAACCTCTTTTCCCTTCACCGGCACGTCTTTCACGCCGAGGATGGACTCACACCAAGGTGGCACGTGGCACAGCCCTGTGGGAAAGCCTCGTGGGAAAGCCTCGAGGGACAGCCTCGAGGGAAAGCCACAGATCCCTTGATCCACGTGACAGGACGCGTGACACTACTGCTGCAGCTCGGGAGGAAAGCACACGTGCAGGCCCCCACTCGAGATGAGGCCTGACTCCCCTGGGGAGACTCAGAAGCACCCCAAGATCCATGGCAACACTGGAGAGGAATCCTCAGGTTCCGGCCCCGACTCCACACAAGGACTGAGGCCCCGGCATGGACGGGAGAGGAATCCCGAGAGGTCCCCTAGCAACTCGCATGGGGACTCGCCTTTCCTGAGGCCACCAGAGCGGGTCCCTGAGGTCCCCGTCGTAACTCGAGAAGACCTGCCGCAACTCGAGAAAATCCAGGAGGTTCTCCCCTCCAGGCGAGATGAGGCCCATTTCCGCTGAGGCGTCTCGAGGCTGATCACACCTCACCTCTGGAACTTCGAAAGGGTCCTTCACACCCTTGGTGCAAATCAAGAAGTTCCCCGACCTAGCCGTCTCCACTCGAGAGGAATCACGAGGGTCCCGCCCACATCCAGAGGAGCCCCGTTTCCGCCTCGTAGCTCGAGATGAGGGATCCTTTCCCTGCTTCGTCGGGAAAGAGTTCCCGGCGTTCCCGTCGCATCTCAAGAGGAGGCCCTCTCAACAGGAACGGCGAGAGGAACTCCAGGGTCGTGCCACCATTCCAAGAGTCCCCCAGATGTCTCAGTCCATTCCAGAGGAACCTCTTTTCCCTTCACCGGCTCGTCTTTCACGCCGAGGATCGACTCACACCAAGGTGGCACGTGGCACAGCCCTGTGGGAAAGCCTCGTGGGAAAGCCTCGAGGCACAGCCTCGAGGGAAAGCCACAGATCCCTTGATCCACGTGACAGGAAGCGTGACACTACTGCTGCAGCTCGGGAGGAAAGCGCACGTGCAGGCCCCCACTCGAGACGAGGCCTGACTCCCCTGGGGAGACTCAGAAGCACCCCAAGATCCATGGCAACACTGGAGAGGAAACCTCAGGTTCCGGCCCCGACTCCACACAAGGACTGAGGCCCCGGCATGGACGGGAGAGGAATCCCGAGAGGTCCCCTAGCAACTCGCATGGGGACTGGCCTTTCCTGAGGCCACCAGAGCGGGTCCCTGAGGTCCCCGTCGTAACTCGAGAAGACCTGCCGCAACTCGAGAAAATCCAGGAGGTTCTCCCCTCCAGGCGAGATGAGGCCCATTTCCGCTGAGGCGTCTCGAGGCTGATCACACCTCACCTCTGGAACGTCGAAAGGGTCCTTCACACCCTTGGTGCAAATCAAGAAGTTCCCCGACCTAGCCGTCTCCACTCGAGAGGAATCACGAGGGTCCCGCCCTCATCCAGAGGAGCCCCGTTTCCGCCTCGTAGCTCGAGATGAGGGATCCTTTCCCTGCTTCGTCGGGAAAGAGTTCCCGGCGTTCCCGTCGCATCTCAAGAGGAGGCCCTCTCAACAGGAACGGCGAGAGGAACTCCAGGGTCGTGCCACCATTCCAAGAGTCCCCCAGATGTCTCAGTCCATTACAGAGGAACCTCTATTCCCTTCACCGGCTCGTCTTTCACGCCGAGGATCGACTCACACCAAGGTGGCACGTGGCACAGCCCTGTGGGAAAGCCTCGTGGGAAAGCCTCGAGGGACAGCCTCGAGGGAAAGCCACAGATCCCTTGATCCACGTGACAGGAAGCGTGACACTACTGCTGCAGCTCGGGAGGAAAGCGCACGTGCAGGCCCCCACTCGAGACGAGGCCTGACTCCCCTGGGGAGACTCAGAAGCACCCCAAGATCCTTGGCAACACTGGAGAGGAATCCTCAGGTTCCGGCCCCGACTCCACACAAGGACTGAGGCCCCGGCATGGACGGGAGAGGAATCCCGAGAGGTCCCCTAGCAACTCGCATGGGGACTGGCCTTTCCTGAGGCCACCAGAGCGGGTCCCTGAGGTCCCCGTCGTAACTCGAGAAGACCTGCCGCAACTCGAGAAAATCCAGGAGGTTCTCCCCTCCAGGCGAGATGAGGCCCATTTCCGCTGAGGCGTCTCGAGGCTGATCACACCTCACCTCTGGAACTTCGAAAGGGTCCTTCACACCCTTGGTGCAAATCAAGAAGTTCCCCGACCTAGCCGTCTCCACTCGAGAGGAATCACGAGGGTCCCGCCCACATCCAGAGGAGCCCCGTTTCCGCCTCGTAGCTCGAGATGAGGGATCCTTTCCCTGCTTCGTCGGGAAAGAGTTCCCGGCGTTCCCGTCGCATCTCAAGAGGAGGCCCTCTCAACAGGAACGGCGAGAGGAACTCCAGGGTCGTGCCACCATTCCAAGAGTCCCCCAGATGTCTCAGTCCATTCCAGAGGAACCTCTTTTCCCTTCACCGGCTCGTCTTTCACGCCGAGGATCGACTCACCTCAAGGTGGCACAACCCTGTGGGAAAGCCTCGTGGGAAAGCCTCGAGGGACAGCCTCGAGGGAAAGCCACAGATCCCTTGATCCACGTGACAGGAAGCGTGACACTACTGCTGCAGCTCGGGAGGAAAGCGCACGTGCATGCCCCCACTCGAGACGAGGCCTGACTCCCCTGAGGAGACTCAGAAGCACCCCAAGATCCATGGCAACACTGGAGAGGAATCCGCAGGTTCTGGCCCCGACTCCACACAAGGACTGAGGCCCTGGCATGGACGGGAGAGGAATCCCGAGAGGTCCCCTAGCAACTCGCATGGGGACTGGCCTTTCCTGAGGCCACCAGAGCGGGTCCCTGAGGTCCCCGTCGTAACTCGAGAAGACCTGCCGCAACTCGAGAAAATCCAGGAGGTTCTCCCCTCCAGGCGAGATGAGTCCCATTTCCGCTGAGGCGTCTCGAGGCTGATCACACCTCACCTCTGGAACTTCGAAAGGGTCCTTCACACCCTTGGTGCAAATCAAGAAGTTCCCCGACCTAGCCGTCTCCACTCGAGAGGAATCACGAGGGTCCCGCCCACATCCAGAGGAGCCCCGTTTCCGCCTCGTAGCTCGAGATGAGGGATCCTTTCCCTGCTTCGTCGGGAAAGAGTTCCCGGCGTTCCCGTCGCATCTCAAGAGGAGGCCCTCTCAACAGGAACGGCGAGAGGAACTCCAGGGTCGTGCCACCATTCCAAGAGTCCCCCAGATGTCTCAGTCCATTCCAGAGGAACCTCTTTTCCCTTCACCGGCTCGTCTTTCACGCCGAGGATCGACTCACACCAAGGTGGCACGTGGCACAGCCCTGTGGGAAAGCCTCGTGGGAAAGCCTCGAGGGACAGCCTCGAGGGAAAGCCACAGATCCCTTGATCCACGTGACAGGAAGCGTGACACTACTGCTGCAGCTCGGGAGGAAAGCGCACGTGCAGGCCCCCACTCGAGACGAGGCCTGACTCCCCTGGGGAGACTCAGAAGCACCCCAAGATCCTTGGCAACACTGGAGAGGAATCCTCAGGTTCCGGCCCCGACTCCACACAAGGACTGAGGCCCTGGCATGGACGGGAGAGGAATCCCGAGAGGTCCCCTAGCAACTCGCATGATGACTGGCCTTTCCTGAGGCCACCAGAGCGGGTCCCTGAGGTCCCCGTCGTAACTCGAGAAGACCTGCCGCAACTCGAGAAAATCCAGGAGGTTCTCCCCTCCAGGCGAGATGAGGCCCATTTCCGCTGAGGCGTCTCGAGGCTGATCACACCTCACCTCTGGAACTTCGAAAGGGTCCTTCACACCCTTGGTGCAAATCAAGAAGTTCCCCGACCTAGCCGTCTCCACTCGAGAGGAATCACGAGGGTCCCGCCCACATCCAGAGGAGCCCCGTTTCCGCCTCGTAGCTCGAGATGAGGGATCCTTTCCCTGCTTCGTCGGGAAAGAGTTCCCGGCGTTCCCGTCGCATCTCAAGAGGAGGCCCTCTCAACAGGAACGGCGAGAGGAACTCCAGGGTCGTGCCACCATTCCAAGAGTCCCCCAGATGTCTCAGTCCATTACAGAGGAACCTCTTTTCCCTTCACCGGCTCGTCTTTCACGCCGAGGATCGACTCACACCAAGGTGGCACGTGGCACAGCCCTGTGGGAAAGCCTCGTGGGAAAGCCTCGAGGGACAGCCTCGAGGGAAAGCCACAGATCCCTTGATCCACGTGACAGGAAGCGTGACACTACTGCTGCAGCTCGGGAGGAAAGCGCACGTGCAGGCCCCCACTCGAGACGAGGCCTGACTCCCCTGGGGAGACTCAGAAGCACCCCAAGATCCTTGGCAACACTGGAGAGGAATCCTCAGGTTCCGGCCCCGACTCCACACAAGGACTGAGGCCCCGGCATGGACGGGAGAGGAATCCCGAGAGGTCCCCTAGCAACTCGCATGGGGACTGGCCTTTCCTGAGGCCACCAGAGCGGGTCCCTGAGGTCCCCGTCGTAACTCGAGAAGACCTGCCGCAACTCGAGAAAATCCAGGAGGTTCTCCCCTCCAGGCGAGATGAGGCCCATTTCCGCTGAGGCGTCTCGAGGCTGATCACACCTCACCTCTGGAACGTCGAAAGGGTCCTTCACACCCTTGGTGCAAATCAAGAAGTTCCCCGACCTAGCCGTCTCCACTCGAGAGGAATCACGAGGGTCCCGCCCTCATCCAGAGGAGCCCCGTTTCCGCCTCGTAGCTCGAGATGAGGGATCCTTTCCCTGCTTCGTCGGGAAAGAGTTCCCGGCGTTCCCGTCGCATCTCAAGAGGAGGCCCTCTCAACAGGAACGGCGAGAGGAACTCCAGGGTCGTGCCACCATTCCAAGAGTCCCCCAGATGTCTCAGTCCATTACAGAGGAACCTCTTTTCCCTTCACCGGCTCGTCTTTCACGCCGAGGATCGACTCACACCAAGGTGGCACGTGGCACAGCCCTGTGGGAAAGCCTCGTGGGAAAGCCTCGAGGGACAGCCTCGAGGGAAAGCCACAGATCCCTTGATCCACGTGACAGGAAGCGTGACACTACTGCTGCAGCTCGGGAGGAAAGCGCACGTGCAGGCCCCCACTCGAGACGAGGCCTGACTCCCCTGGGGAGACTCAGAAGCACCCCAAGATCCTTGGCAACACTGGAGAGGAATCCTCAGGTTCCGGCCCCGACTCCACACAAGGACTGAGGCCCCGGCATGGACGGGAGAGGAATCCCGAGAGGTCCCCTAGCAACTCGCATGGGGACTGGCCTTTCCTGAGGCCACCAGAGCGGGTCCCTGAGGTCCCCGTCGTAACTCGAGAAGACCTGCCGCAACTCGAGAAAATCCAGGAGGTTCTCCCCTCCAGGCGAGATGAGGCCCATTTCCGCTGAGGCGTCTCGAGGCTGATCACACCTCACCTCTGGAACTTCGAAAGGGTCCTTCACACCCTTGGTGCAAATCAAGAAGTTCCCCGACCTAGCCGTCTCCACTCGAGAGGAATCACGAGGGTCCCGCCCACATCCAGAGGAGCCCCGTTTCCGCCTCGTAGCTCGAGATGAGGGATCCTTTCCCTGCTTCGTCGGGAAAGAGTTCCCGGCGTTCCCGTCGCATCTCAAGAGGAGGCCCTCTCAACAGGAACGGCGAGAGGAACTCCAGGGTCGTGCCACCATTCCAAGAGTCCCCCAGATGTCTCAGTCCATTCCAGAGGAACCTCTTTTCCCTTCACCGGCTCGTCTTTCACGCCGAGGATCGACTCACCTCAAGGTGGCACAACCCTGTGGGAAAGCCTCGTGGGAAAGCCTCGAGGGACAGCCTCGAGGGAAAGCCACAGATCCCTTGATCCACGTGACAGGAAGCGTGACACTACTGCTGCAGCTCGGGAGGAAAGCGCACGTGCATGCCCCCACTCGAGACGAGGCCTGACTCCCCTGAGGAGACTCAGAAGCACCCCAAGATCCATGGCAACACTGGAGAGGAATCCGCAGGTTCTGGCCCCGACTCCACACAAGGACTGAGGCCCTGGCATGGACGGGAGAGGAATCCCGAGAGGTCCCCTAGCAACTCGCATGGGGACTGGCCTTTCCTGAGGCCACCAGAGCGGGTCCCTGAGGTCCCCGTCGTAACTCGAGAAGACCTGCCGCAACTCGAGAAAATCCAGGAGGTTCTCCCCTCCAGGCGAGATGAGTCCCATTTCCGCTGAGGCGTCTCGAGGCTGATCACACCTCACCTCTGGAACTTCGAAAGGGTCCTTCACACCCTTGGTGCAAATCAAGAAGTTCCCCGACCTAGCCGTCTCCACTCGAGAGGAATCACGAGGGTCCCGCCCACATCCAGAGGAGCCCCGTTTCCGCCTCGTAGCTCGAGATGAGGGATCCTTTCCCTGCTTCGTCGGGAAAGAGTTCCCGGCGTTCCCGTCGCATCTCAAGAGGAGGCCCTCTCAACAGGAACGGCGAGAGGAACTCCAGGGTCGTGCCACCATTCCAAGAGTCCCCCAGATGTCTCAGTCCATTCCAGAGGAACCTCTTTTCCCTTCACCGGCTCGTCTTTCACGCCGAGGATCGACTCACACCAAGGTGGCACGTGGCACAGCCCTGTGGGAAAGCCTCGTGGGAAAGCCTCGAGGGACAGCCTCGAGGGAAAGCCACAGATCCCTTGATCCACGTGACAGGAAGCGTGACACTACTGCTGCAGCTCGGGAGGAAAGCGCACGTGCAGGCCCCCACTCGAGACGAGGCCTGACTCCCCTGGGGAGACTCAGAAGCACCCCAAGATCCTTGGCAACACTGGAGAGGAATCCTCAGGTTCCGGCCCCGACTCCACACAAGGACTGAGGCCCTGGCATGGACGGGAGAGGAATCCCGAGAGGTCCCCTAGCAACTCGCATGGGGACTGGCCTTTCCTGAGGCCACCAGAGCGGGTCCCTGAGGTCCCCGTCGTAACTCGAGAAGACCTGCCGCAACTCGAGAAAATCCAGGAGGTTCTCCCCTCCAGGCGAGATGAGGCCCATTTCCGCTGAGGCGTCTCGAGGCTGATCACACCTCACCTCTGGAACTTCGAAAGGGTCCTTCACACCCTTGGTGCAAATCAAGAAGTTCCCCGACCTAGCCGTCTCCACTCGAGAGGAATCACGAGGGTCCCGCCCACATCCAGAGGAGCCCCGTTTCCGCCTCGTAGCTCGAGATGAGGGATCCTTTCCCTGCTTCGTCGGGAAAGAGTTCCCGGCGTTCCCGTCGCATCTCAAGAGGAGGCCCTCTCAACAGGAACGGCGAGAGGAACTCCAGGGTCGTGCCACCATTCCAAGAGTCCCCCAGATGTCTCAGTCCATTACAGAGGAACCTCTTTTCCCTTCACCGGCTCGTCTTTCACGCCGAGGATCGACTCACACCAAGGTGGCACGTGGCACAGCCCTGTGGGAAAGCCTCGTGGGAAAGCCTCGAGGGACAGCCTCGAGGGAAAGCCACAGATCCCTTGATCCACGTGACAGGAAGCGTGACACTACTGCTGCAGCTCGGGAGGAAAGCGCACGTGCAGGCCCCCACTCGAGACGAGGCCTGACTCCCCTGGGGAGACTCAGAAGCACCCCAAGATCCTTGGCAACACTGGAGAGGAATCCTCAGGTTCCGGCCCCGACTCCACACAAGGACTGAGGCCCCGGCATGGACGGGAGAGGAATCCCGAGAGGTCCCCTAGCAACTCGCATGGGGACTGGCCTTTCCTGAGGCCACCAGAGCGGGTCCCTGAGGTCCCCGTCGTAACTCGAGAAGACCTGCCGCAACTCGAGAAAATCCAGGAGGTTCTCCCCTCCAGGCGAGATGAGTCCCATTTCCGCTGAGGCGTCTCGAGGCTGATCACACCTCACCTCTGGAACTTCGAAAGGGTCCTTCACACCCTTGGTGCAAATCAAGAAGTTCCCCGACCTAGCCGTCTCCACTCGAGAGGAATCACGAGGGTCCCGCCCACATCCAGAGGAGCCCCGTTTCCGCCTCGTAGCTCGAGATGAGGGATCCTTTCCCTGCTTCGTCGGGAAAGAGTTCCCGGCGTTCCCGTCGCATCTCAAGAGGAGGCCCTCTCAACAGGAACGGCGAGAGGAACTCCAGGGTCGTGCCACCATTCCAAGAGTCCCCCAGATGTCTCAGTCCATTCCAGAGGAACCTCTTTTCCCTTCACCGGCTCGTCTTTCACGCCGAGGATCGACTCACCTCAAGGTGGCACGTGGCACAGCCCTGTGGGAAAGCCTCGTGGGAAAGCCTCGAGGGACAGCCTCGAGGGAAAGCCACAGATCCCTTGATCCACGTGACAGGAAGCGTGACACTACTGCTGCAGCTCGGGAGGAAAGCGCACGTGCATGCCCCCACTCGAGACGAGGCCTGACTCCCCTGAGGAGACTCAGAAGCACCCCAAGATCCATGGCAACACTGGAGAGGAATCCGCAGGTTCCGGCCCCGACTCCACACAAGGACTGAGGCCCCGGCATGGACGGGAGAGGAATCCCGAGAGGTCCCCTAGCAACTCGCATGGGGACTGGCCTTTCCTGAGGCCACCAGAGCGGGTCCCTGAGGTCCCCGTCGTAACTCGAGAAGACCTGCCGCAACTCGAGAAAATCCAGGAGGTTCTCCCCTCCAGGCGAGATGAGGCCCATTTCCGCTGAGGCGTCTCGAGGCTGATCACACCTCACCTCTGGAACTTCGAAAGGGTCCTTCACACCCTTGGTGCAAATCAAGAAGTTCCCCGACCTAGCCGTCTCCACTCGAGAGGAATCACGAGGGTCCCGCCCACATCCAGAGGAGCCCCGTTTCCGCCTCGTAGCTCGAGATGAGGGATCCTTTCCCTGCTTCGTCGGGAAAGAGTTCCCGGCGTTCCCGTCGCATCTCAAGAGGAGGCCCTCTCAACAGGAATGGCGAGAGGAACTCCAGGGTCGTGCCACCATTCCAAGAGTCCCCCAGATGTCTCAGTCCATTCCAGAGGAACCTCTTTTCCCTTCACCGGCTCGTCTTTCACGCCGAGGATCGACTCACACCAAGGTGGCACGTGGCACAGCCCTGTGGGAAAGCCTCGTGGGAAAGCCTCGAGGGACAGCCTCGAGGGAAAGCCACAGATCCCTTGATCCACGTGACAGGAAGCGTGACACTACTGCTGCAGCTCGGGAGGAAAGCGCACGTGCAGGCCCCCACTCGAGACGAGGCCTGACTCCCCTGGGGAGACTCAGAAGCACCCCAAGATCCTTGGCAACACTGGAGAGGAATCCTCAGGTTCCGGCCCCGACTCCACACAAGGACTGAGGCCCTGGCATGGACGGGAGAGGAATCCCGAGAGGTCCCCTAGCAACTCGCATGGGGACTGGCCTTTCCTGAGGCCACCAGAGCGGGTCCCTGAGGTCCCCGTCGTAACTCGAGAAGACCTGCCGCAACTCGAGAAAATCCAGGAGGTTCTCCCCTCCAGGCGAGATGAGGCCCATTTCCGCTGAGGCGTCTCGAGGCTGATCACACCTCACCTCTGGAACTTCGAAAGGGTCCTTCACACCCTTGGTGCAAATCAAGAAGTTCCCCGACCTAGCCGTCTCCACTCGAGAGGAATCACGAGGGTCCCGCCCACATCCAGAGGAGCCCCGTTTCCGCCTCGTAGCTCGAGATGAGGGATCCTTTCCCTGCTTCGTCGGGAAAGAGTTCCCGGCGTTCCCGTCGCATCTCAAGAGGAGGCCCTCTCAACAGGAACGGCGAGAGGAACTCCAGGGTCGTGCCACCATTCCAAGA
Organism: Budorcas taxicolor; assembly: GCF_023091745.1. Classification (NCBI taxonomy): domain Eukaryota; kingdom Metazoa; phylum Chordata; class Mammalia; order Artiodactyla; family Bovidae; genus Budorcas; species Budorcas taxicolor. Next base: position 118,821 of record NW_026291922.1, on the reverse strand, counting down.
GTCCCCCAGATGTCTCAGTCCATTACAGAGGAACCTCTTTTCCCTTCACCGGCTCGTCTTTCACGCCGAGGATCGACTCACACCAAGGTGGCACGTGGCACAGCCCTGTGGGAAAGCCTCGTGGGAAAGCCTCGAGGGACAGCCTCGAGGGAAAGCCACAGATCCCTTGATCCACGTGACAGGAAGCGTGACACTACTGCTGCAGCTCGGGAGGAAAGCGCACGTGCAGGCCCCCACTCGAGACGAGGCCTGACTCCCCTGGGGAGACTCAGAAGCACCCCAAGATCCTTGGCAACACTGGAGAGGAATCCTCAGGTTCCGGCCCCGACTCCACACAAGGACTGAGGCCCCGGCATGGACGGGAGAGGAATCCCGAGAGGTCCCCTAGCAACTCGCATGGGGACTGGCCTTTCCTGAGGCCACCAGAGCGGGTCCCTGAGGTCCCCGTCGTAACTCGAGAAGACCTGCCGCAACTCGAGAAAATCCAGGAGGTTCTCCCCTCCAGGCGAGATGAGTCCCATTTCCGCTGAGGCGTCTCGAGGCTGATCACACCTCACCTCTGGAACTTCGAAAGGGTCCTTCACACCCTTGGTGCAAATCAAGAAGTTCCCCGACCTAGCCGTCTCCACTCGAGAGGAATCACGAGGGTCCCGCCCACATCCAGAGGAGCCCCGTTTCCGCCTCGTAGCTCGAGATGAGGGATCCTTTCCCTGCTTCGTCGGGAAAGAGTTCCCGGCGTTCCCGTCGCATCTCAAGAGGAGGCCCTCTCAACAGGAACGGCGAGAGGAACTCCAGGGTCGTGCCACCATTCCAAGAGTCCCCCAGATGTCTCAGTCCATTCCAGAGGAACCTCTTTTCCCTTCACCGGCTCGTCTTTCACGCCGAGGATCGACTCACCTCAAGGTGGCACGTGGCACAGCCCTGTGGGAAAGCCTCGTGGGAAAGCCTCGAGGGACAGCCTCGAGGGAAAGCCACAGATCCCTTGATCCACGTGACAGGAAGCGTGACACTACTGCTGCAGCTCGGGAGGAAAGCGCACGTGCATGCCCCCACTCGAGACGAGGCCTGACTCCCCTGAGGAGACTCAGAAGCACCCCAAGATCCATGGCAACACTGGAGAGGAATCCGCAGGTTCCGGCCCCGACTCCACACAAGGACTGAGGCCCCGGCATGGACGGGAGAGGAATCCCGAGAGGTCCCCTAGCAACTCGCATGGGGACTGGCCTTTCCTGAGGCCACCAGAGCGGGTCCCTGAGGTCCCCGTCGTAACTCGAGAAGACCTGCCGCAACTCGAGAAAATCCAGGAGGTTCTCCCCTCCAGGCGAGATGAGGCCCATTTCCGCTGAGGCGTCTCGAGGCTGATCACAGCTCACCTCTGGAACTTCGAAAGGGTCCTTCACACCCTTGGTGCAAATCAAGAAGTTCCCCGACCTAGCCGTCTCCACTCGAGAGGAATCACGAGGGTCCCGCCCACATCCAGAGGAGCCCCGTTTCCGCCTCGTAGCTCGAGATGAGGGATCCTTTCCCTGCTTCGTCGGGAAAGAGTTCCCGGCGTTCCCGTCGCATCTCAAGAGGAGGCCCTCTCAACAGGAACGGCGAGAGGAACTCCAGGGTCGTGCCACCATTCCAAGAGTCCCCCAGATGTCTCAGTCCATTCCAGAGGAACCTCTTTTCCCTTCACCGGCTCGTCTTTCACGCCGAGGATCGACTCACACCAAGGTGGCACGTGGCACAGCCCTGTGGGAAAGCCTCGTGGGAAAGCCTCGAGGGACAGCCTCGAGGGAAAGCCACAGATCCCTTGATCCACGTGACAGGAAGCGTGACACTACTGCTGCAGCTCGGGAGGAAAGCGCACGTGCAGGCCCCCACTCGAGACGAGGCCTGACTCCCCTGGGGAGACTCAGAAGCACCCCAAGATCCTTGGCAACACTGGAGAGGAATCCTCAGGTTCCGGCCCCGACTCCACACAAGGACTGAGGCCCTGGCATGGACGGGAGAGGAATCCCGAGAGGTCCCCTAGCAACTCGCATGGGGACTGGCCTTTCCTGAGGCCACCAGAGCGGGTCCCTGAGGTCCCCGTCGTAACTCGAGAAGACCTGCCGCAACTCGAGAAAATCCAGGAGGTTCTCCCCTCCAGGCGAGATGAGGCCCATTTCCGCTGAGGCGTCTCGAGGCTGATCACACCTCACCTCTGGAACTTCGAAAGGGTCCTTCACACCCTTGGTGCAAATCAAGAAGTTCCCCGACCTAGCCGTCTCCACTCGAGAGGAATCACGAGGGTCCCGCCCACATCCAGAGGAGCCCCGTTTCCGCCTCGTAGCTCGAGATGAGGGATCCTTTCCCTGCTTCGTCGGGAAAGAGTTCCCGGCGTTCCCGTCGCATCTCAAGAGGAGGCCCTCTCAACAGGAACGGCGAGAGGAACTCCAGGGTCGTGCCACCATTCCAAGAGTCCCCCAGATGTCTCAGTCCATTACAGAGGAACCTCTTTTCCCTTCACCGGCTCGTCTTTCACGCCGAGGATCGACTCACACCAAGGTGGCACGTGGCACAGCCCTGTGGGAAAGCCTCGTGGGAAAGCCTCGAGGGACAGCCTCGAGGGAAAGCCACAGATCCCTTGATCCACGTGACAGGAAGCGTGACACTACTGCTGCAGCTCGGGAGGAAAGCGCACGTGCAGGCCCCCACTCGAGACGAGGCCTGACTCCCCTGGGGAGACTCAGAAGCACCCCAAGATCCTTGGCAACACTGGAGAGGAATCCTCAGGTTCCGGCCCCGACTCCACACAAGGACTGAGGCCCTGGCATGGACGGGAGAGGAATCCCGAGAGGTCCCCTAGCAACTCGCATGGGGACTGGCCTTTCCTGAGGCCACCAGAGCGGGTCCCTGAGGTCCCCGTCGTAACTCGAGAAGACCTGCCGCAACTCGAGAAAATCCAGGAGGTTCTCCCCTCCAGGCGAGATGAGGCCCATTTCCGCTGAGGCGTCTCGAGGCTGATCACACCTCACCTCTGGAACTTCGAAAGGGTCCTTCACACCCTTGGTGCAAATCAAGAAGTTCCCCGACCTAGCCGTCTCCACTCGAGAGGAATCACGAGGGTCCCGCCCACATCCAGAGGAGCCCCGTTTCCGCCTCGTAGCTCGAGATGAGGGATCCTTTCCCTGCTTCGTCGGGAAAGAGTTCCCGGCGTTCCCGTCGCATCTCAAGAGGAGGCCCTCTCAACAGGAACGGCGAGAGGAACTCCAGGGTCGTGCCACCATTCCAAGAGTCCCCCAGATGTCTCAGTCCATTCCAGAGGAACCTCTTTTCCCTTCACCGGCTCGTCTTTCACGCCGAGGATCGACTCACACCAAGGTGGCACGTGGCACAGCCCTGTGGGAAAGCCTCGTGGGAAAGCCTCGAGGGACAGCCTCGAGGGAAAGCCACAGATCCCTTGATCCACGTGACAGGAAGCGTGACACTACTGCTGCAGCTCGGGAGGAAAGCGCACGTGCAGGCCCCCACTCGAGACGAGGCCTGACTCCCCTGGGGAGACTCAGAAGCACCCCAAGATCCTTGGCAACACTGGAGAGGAATCCTCAGGTTCCGGCCCCGACTCCACACAAGGACTGAGGCCCTGGCATGGACGGGAGAGGAATCCCGAGAGGTCCCCTAGCAACTCGCATGGGGACTGGCCTTTCCTGAGGCCACCAGAGCGGGTCCCTGAGGTCCCCGTCGTAACTCGAGAAGACCTGCCGCAACTCGAGAAAATCCAGGAGGTTCTCCCCTCCAGGCGAGATGAGGCCCATTTCCGCTGAGGCGTCTCGAGGCTGATCACACCTCACCTCTGGAACTTCGAAAGGGTCCTTCACACCCTTGGTGCAAATCAAGAAGTTCCCCGACCTAGCCGTCTCCACTCGAGAGGAATCACGAGGGTCCCGCCCACATCCAGAGGAGCCCCGTTTCCGCCTCGTAGCTCGAGATGAGGGATCCTTTCCCTGCTTCGTCGGGAAAGAGTTCCCGGCGTTCCCGTCGCATCTCAAGAGGAGGCCCTCTCAACAGGAACGGCGAGAGGAACTCCAGGGTCGTGCCACCATTCCAAGAGTCCCCCAGATGTCTCAGTCCATTCCAGAGGAACCTCTTTTCCCTTCACCGGCTCGTCTTTCACGCCGAGGATCGACTCACACCAAGGTGGCACGTGGCACAGCCCTGTGGGAAAGCCTCGTGGGAAAGCCTCGAGGGACAGCCTCGAGGGAAAGCCACAGATCCCTTGATCCACGTGACAGGAAGCGTGACACTACTGCTGCAGCTCGGGAGGAAAGCGCACGTGCAGGCCCCCACTCGAGACGAGGCCTGACTCCCCTGGGGAGACTCAGAAGCACCCCAAGATCCTTGGCAACACTGGAGAGGAATCCTCAGGTTCCGGCCCCGACTCCACACAAGGACTGAGGCCCCGGCATGGACGGGAGAGGAATCCCGAGAGGTCCCCTAGCAACTCGCATGGGGACTGGCCTTTCCTGAGGCCACCACAGCGGGTCCCTGAGGTCCCCGTCGTAACTCGAGAAGACCTGCCGCAACTCGAGAAAATCCAGGAGGTTCTCCCCTCCAGGCGAGATGAGTCCCATTTCCGCTGAGGCGTCTCGAGGCTGATCACACCTCACCTCTGGAACTTCGAAAGGGTCCTTCACACCCTTGGTGCAAATCAAGAAGTTCCCCGACCTAGCCGTCTCCACTCGAGAGGAATCACGAGGGTCCCGCCCACATCCAGAGGAGCCCCGTTTCCGCCTCGTAGCTCGAGATGAGGGATCCTTTCCCTGCTTCGTCGGGAAAGAGTTCCCGGCGTTCCCGTCGCATCTCAAGAGGAGGCCCTCTCAACAGGAACGGCGAGAGGAACTCCAGGGTCGTGCCACCATTCCAAGAGTCCCCCAGATGTCTCAGTCCATTCCAGAGGAACCTCTTTTCCCTTCACCGGCTCGTCTTTCACGCCGAGGATCGACTCACACCAAGGTGGCACGTGGCACAGCCCTGTGGGAAAGCCTCGTGGGAAAGCCTCGAGGGACAGCCTCGAGGGAAAGCCACAGATCCCTTGATCCACGTGACAGGAAGCGTGACACTACTGCTGCAGCTCGGGAGGAAAGCGCACGTGCAGGCCCCCACTCGAGACGAGGCCTGACTCCCCTGGGGAGACTCAGAAGCACCCCAAGATCCTTGGCAACACTGGAGAGGAATCCTCAGGTTCCGGCCCCGACTCCACACAAGGACTGAGGCCCCGGCATGGACGGGAGAGGAATCCCGAGAGGTCCCCTAGCAACTCGCATGGGGACTGGCCTTTCCTGAGGCCACCAGAGCGGGTCCCTGAGGTCCCCGTCGTAACTCGAGAAGACCTGCCGCAACTCGAGAAAATCCAGGAGGTTCTCCCCTCCAGGCGAGATGAGGCCCATTTCCGCTGAGGCGTCTCGAGGCTGATCACACCTCACCTCTGGAACTTCGAAAGGGTCCTTCACACCCTTGGTGCAAATCAAGAAGTTCCCCGACCTAGCCGTCTCCACTCGAGAGGAATCACGAGGGTCCCGCCCACATCCAGAGGAGCCCCGTTTCCGCCTCGTAGCTCGAGATGAGGGATCCTTTCCCTGCTTCGTCGGGAAAGAGTTCCCGGCGTTCCCGTCGCATCTCAAGAGGAGGCCCTCTCAACAGGAACGGCGAGAGGAACTCCAGGGTCGTGCCACCATTCCAAGAGTCCCCCAGATGTCTCAGTCCATTCCAGAGGAACCTCTTTTCCCTTCACCGGCTCGTCTTTCACGCCGAGGATCGACTCACACCAAGGTGGCACGTGGCACAGCCCTGTGGGAAAGCCTCGTGGGAAAGCCTCGAGGGACAGCCTCGAGGGAAAGCCACAGATCCCTTTATCCACGTGACAGGAAGCGTGACACTACTGCTGCAGCTCGGGAGGAAAGCGCACGTGCAGGCCCCCACTCGAGACGAGGCCTGACTCCCCTGGGGAGACTCAGAAGCACCCCAAGATCCTTGGCAACACTGGAGAGGAATCCTCAGGTTCCGGCCCCGACTCCACACAAGGACTGAGGCCCTGGCATGGACGGGAGAGGAATCCCGAGAGGTCCCCTAGCAACTCGCATGGGGACTGGCCTTTCCTGAGGCCACCAGAGCGGGTCCCTGAGGTCCCCGTCGTAACTCGAGAAGACCTGCCGCAACTCGAGAAAATCCAGGAGGTTCTCCCCTCCAGGCGAGATGAGGCCCATTTCCGCTGAGGCGTCTCGAGGCTGATCACACCTCACCTCTGGAACTTCGAAAGGGTCCTTCACACCCTTGGTGCAAATCAAGAAGTTCCCCGACCTAGCCGTCTCCACTCGAGAGGAATCACGAGGGTCCCGCCCACATCCAGAGGAGCCCCGTTTCCGCCTCGTAGCTCGAGATGAGGGATCCTTTCCCTGCTTCGTCGGGAAAGAGTTCCCGGCGTTCCCGTCGCATCTCAAGAGGAGGCCCTCTCAACAGGAACGGCGAGAGGAACTCCAGGGTCGTGCCACCATTCCAAGAGTCCCCCAGATGTCTCAGTCCATTACAGAGGAACCTCTTTTCCCTTCACCGGCTCGTCTTTCACGCCGAGGATCGACTCACACCAAGGTGGCACGTGGCACAGCCCTGTGGGAAAGCCTCGTGGGAAAGCCTCGAGGGACAGCCTCGAGGGAAAGCCACAGATCCCTTGATCCACGTGACAGGAAGCGTGACACTACTGCTGCAGCTCGGGAGGAAAGCGCACGTGCAGGCCCCCACTCGAGACGAGGCCTGACTCCCCTGGGGAGACTCAGAAGCACCCCAAGATCCTTGGCAACACTGGAGAGGAATCCTCAGGTTCCGGCCCCGACTCCACACAAGGACTGAGGCCCCGGCATGGACGGGAGAGGAATCCCGAGAGGTCCCCTAGCAACTCGCATGGGGACTGGCCTTTCCTGAGGCCACCACAGCGGGTCCCTGAGGTCCCCGTCGTAACTCGAGAAGACCTGCCGCAACTCGAGAAAATCCAGGAGGTTCTCCCCTCCAGGCGAGATGAGTCCCATTTCCGCTGAGGCGTCTCGAGGCTGATCACACCTCACCTCTGGAACTTCGAAAGGGTCCTTCACACCCTTGGTGCAAATCAAGAAGTTCCCCGACCTAGCCGTCTCCACTCGAGAGGAATCACGAGGGTCCCGCCCACATCCAGAGGAGCCCCGTTTCCGCCTCGTAGCTCGAGATGAGGGATCCTTTCCCTGCTTCGTCGGGAAAGAGTTCCCGGCGTTCCCGTCGCATCTCAAGAGGAGGCCCTCTCAACAGGAACGGCGAGAGGAACTCCAGGGTCGTGCCACCATTCCAAGAGTCCCCCAGATGTCTCAGTCCATTCCAGAGGAACCTCTTTTCCCTTCACCGGCTCGTCTTTCACGCCGAGGATCGACTCACCTCAAGGTGGCAGGTGGCACAGCCCTGTGGGAAAGCCTCGTGGGAAAGCCTCGAGGGACAGCCTCGAGGGAAAGCCACAGATCCCTTGATCCACGTGACAGGAAGCGTGACACTACTGCTGCAGCTCGGGAGGAAAGCGCACGTGCATGCCCCCACTCGAGACGAGGCCTGACTCCCCTGAGGAGACTCAGAAGCACCCCAAGATCCATGGCAACACTGGAGAGGAATCCGCAGGTTCCGGCCCCGACTCCACACAAGGACTGAGGCCCCGGCATGGACGGGAGAGGAATCCCGAGAGGTCCCCTAGCAACTCGCATGGGGACTGGCCTTTCCTGAGGCCACCAGAGCGGGTCCCTGAGGTCCCCGTCGTAACTCGAGAAGACCTGCCGCAACTCGAGAAAATCCAGGAGGTTCTCCCCTCCAGGCGAGATGAGGCCCATTTCCGCTGAGGCGTCTCGAGGCTGATCACACCTCACCTCTGGAACTTCGAAAGGGTCCTTCACACCCTTGGTGCAAATCAAGAAGTTCCCCGACCTAGCCGTCTCCACTCGAGAGGAATCACGAGGGTCCCGCCCACATCCAGAGGAGCCCCGTTTCCGCCTCGTAGCTCGAGATGAGGGATCCTTTCCCTGCTTCGTCGGGAAAGAGTTCCCGGCGTTCCCGTCGCATCTCAAGAGGAGGCCCTCTCAACAGGAACGGCGAGAGGAACTCCAGGGTCGTGCCACCATTCCAAGAGTCCCCCAGATGTCTCAGTCCATTACAGAGGAACCTCTTTTCCCTTCACCGGCTCGTCTTTCACGCCGAGGATCGACTCACACCAAGGTGGCACGTGGCACAGCCCTGTGGGAAAGCCTCGTGGGAAAGCCTCGAGGGACAGCCTCGAGGGAAAGCCACAGATCCCTTGATCCACGTGACAGGAAGCGTGACACTACTGCTGCAGCTCGGGAGGAAAGCGCACGTGCAGGCCCCCACTCGAGACGAGGCCTGACTCCCCTGGGGAGACTCAGAAGCACCCCAAGATCCTTGGCAACACTGGAGAGGAATCCTCAGGTTCCGGCCCCGACTCCACACAAGGACTGAGGCCCCGGCATGGACGGGAGAGGAATCCCGAGAGGTCCCCTAGCAACTCGCATGGGGACTGGCCTTTCCTGAGGCCACCAGAGCGGGTCCCTGAGGTCCCCGTCGTAACTCGAGAAGACCTGCCGCAACTCGAGAAAATCCAGGAGGTTCTCCCCTCCAGGCGAGATGAGGCCCATTTCCGCTGAGGCGTCTCGAGGCTGATCACACCTCACCTCTGGAACTTCGAAAGGGTCCTTCACACCCTTGGTGCAAATCAAGAAGTTCCCCGACCTAGCCGTCTCCACTCGAGAGGAATCACGAGGGTCCCGCCCACATCCAGAGGAGCCCCGTTTCCGCCTCGTAGCTCGAGATGAGGGATCCTTTCCCTGCTTCGTCGGGAAAGAGTTCCCGGCGTTCCCGTCGCATCTCAAGAGGAGGCCCTCTCAACAGGAACGGCGAGAGGAACTCCAGGGTCGTGCCACCATTCCAAGAGTCCCCCAGATGTCTCAGTCCATTACAGAGGAACCTCTTTTCCCTTCACCGGCTCGTCTTTCACGCCGAGGATCGACTCACACCAAGGTGGCACGTGGCACAGCCCTGTGGGAAAGCCTCGTGGGAAAGCCTCGAGGGACAGCCTCGAGGGAAAGCCACAGATCCCTTGATCCACGTGACAGGAAGCGTGACACTACTGCTGCAGCTCGGGAGGAAAGCGCACGTGCAGGCCCCCACTCGAGACGAGGCCTGACTCCCCTGGGGAGACTCAGAAGCACCCCAAGATCCTTGGCAACACTGGAGAGGAATCCTCAGGTTCCGGCCCCGACTCCACACAAGGACTGAGGCCCCGGCATGGACGGGAGAGGAATCCCGAGAGGTCCCCTAGCAACTCGCATGGGGACTGGCCTTTCCTGAGGCCACCACAGCGGGTCCCTGAGGTCCCCGTCGTAACTCGAGAAGACCTGCTGCAACTCGAGAAAATCCAGGAGGTTCTCCCCTCCAGGCGAGATGAGTCCCATTTCCGCTGAGGCGTCTCGAGGCTGATCACACCTCACCTCTGGAACTTCGAAAGGGTCCTTCACACCCTTGGTGCAAATCAAGAAGTTCCCCGACCTAGCCGTCTCCACTCGAGAGGAATCACGAGGGTCCCGCCCACATCCAGAGGAGCCCCGTTTCCGCCTCGTAGCTCGAGATGAGGGATCCTTTCCCTGCTTCGTCGGGAAAGAGTTCCCGGCGTTCCCGTCGCATCTCAAGAGGAGGCCCTCTCAACAGGAACGGCGAGAGGAACTCCAGGGTCGTGCCACCATTCCAAGAGTCCCCCAGATGTCTCAGTCCATTCCAGAGGAACCTCTTTTCCCTTCACCGGCTCGTCTTTCACGCCGAGGATCGACTCACCTCAAGGTGGCACGTGGCACAGCCCTGTGGGAAAGCCTCGTGGGAAAGCCTCGAGGGACAGCCTCGAGGGAAAGCCACAGATCCCTTGATCCACGTGACAGGAAGCGTGACACTACTGCTGCAGCTCGGGAGGAAAGCGCACGTGCATGCCCCCACTCGAGACGAGGCCTGACTCCCCTGAGGAGACTCAGAAGCACCCCAAGATCCATGGCAACACTGGAGAGGAATCCGCAGGTTCCGGCCCCGACTCCACACAAGGACTGAGGCCCCGGCATGGACGGGAGAGGAATCCCGAGAGGTCCCCTAGCAACTCGCATGGGGACTGGCCTTTCCTGAGGCCACCAGAGCGGGTCCCTGAGGTCCCCGTCGTAACTCGAGAAGACCTGCCGCAACTCGAGAAAATCCAGGAGGTTCTCCCCTCCAGGCGAGATGAGGCCCATTTCCGCTGAGGCGTCTCGAGGCTGATCACACCTCACCTCTGGAACTTCGAAAGGGTCCTTCACACCCTTGGTGCAAATCAAGAAGTTCCCCGACCTAGCCGTCTCCACTCGAGAGGAATCACGAGGGTCCCGCCCACATCCAGAGGAGCCCCGTTTCCGCCTCGTAGCTCGAGATGAGGGATCCTTTCCCTGCTTCGTCGGGAAAGAGTTCCCGGCGTTCCCGTCGCATCTCAAGAGGAGGCCCTCTCAACAGGAACGGCGAGAGGAACTCCAGGGTCGTGCCACCATTCCAAGAGTCCCCCAGATGTCTCAGTCCATTCCACAGGAACCTCTTTTCCCTTCACCGGCTCGTCTTTCACGCCGAGGATCGACTCACACCAAGGTGGCACGTGGCACAGCCCTGTGGGAAAGCCTCGTGGGAAAGCCTCGAGGGACAGCCTCGAGGGAAAGCCACAGATCCCTTGATCCACGTGACAGGAAGCGTGACACTACTGCTGCAGCTCGGGAGGAAAGCGCACGTGCAGGCCCCCACTCGAGACGAGGCCTGACTCCCCTGGGGAGACTCAGAAGCACCCCAAGATCCTTGGCAACACTGGAGAGGAATCCTCAGGTTCCGGCCCCGACTCCACACAAGGACTGAGGCCCTGGCATGGACGGGAGAGGAATCCCGAGAGGTCCCCTAGCAACTCGCATGGGGACTGGCCTTTCCTGAGGCCACCAGAGCGGGTCCCTGAGGTCCCCGTCGTAACTCGAGAAGACCTGCCGCAACTCGAGAAAATCCAGGAGGTTCTCCCCTCCAGGCGAGATGAGGCCCATTTCCGCTGAGGCGTCTCGAGGCTGATCACACCTCACCTCTGGAACTTCGAAAGGGTCCTTCACACCCTTGGTGCAAATCAAGAAGTTCCCCGACATAGCCGTCTCCACTCGAGAGGAATCACGAGGGTCCCGCCCACATCCAGAGGAGCCCCATTTCCGCCTCGTAGCTCGAGATGAGGGATCCTTTCCCTGCTTCGTCGGGAAAGAGTTCCCGGCGTTCCCGTCGCATCTCAAGAGGAGGCCCTCTCAACAGGAACGGCGAGAGGAACTCCAGGGTCGTGCCACCATTCCAAGAGTCCCCCAGATGTCTCAGTCCATTACAGAGGAACCTCTTTTCCCTTCACCGGCTCGTCTTTCACGCCGAGGATCGACTCACACCAAGGTGGCACGTGGCACAGCCCTGTGGGAAAGCCTCGTGGGAAAGCCTCGAGGGACAGCCTCGAGGGAAAGCCACAGATCCCTTGATCCACGTGACAGGAAGCGTGACACTACTGCTGCAGCTCGGGAGGAAAGCGCACGTGTAGGCCCCCACTCGAGACGAGGCCTGACTCCCCTGGGGAGACTCAGAAGCACCCCAAGATCCTTGGCAACACTGGAGAGGAATCCTCAGGTTCCGGCCCCGACTCCACACAAGGACTGAGGCCCCGGCATGGACGGGAGAGGAATCCCGAGAGGTCCCCTAGCAACTCGCATGGGGACTGGCCTTTCCTGAGGCCACCAGAGCGGGTCCCTGAGGTCCCCGTCGTAACTCGAGAAGACCTGCCGCAACTCGAGAAAATCCAGGAGGTTCTCCCCTCCAGGCGAGATGAGGCCCATTTCCGCTGAGGCGTCTCGAGGCTGATCACACCTCACCTCTGGAACTTCGAAAGGGTCCTTCACACCCTTGGTGCAAATCAAGAAGTTCCCCGACCTAGCCGTCTCCACTCGAGAGGAATCACGAGGGTCCCGCCCACATCCAGAGGAGCCCCGTTTCCGCCTCGTAGCTCGAGATGAGGGATCCTTTCCCTGCTTCGTCGGGAAAGAGTTCCCGGCGTTCCCGTCGCATCTCAAGAGGAGGCCCTCTCAACAGGAACGGCGAGAGGAACTCCAGGGTCGTGCCACCATTCCAAGAGTCCCCCAGATGTCTCAGTCCATTCCAGAGGAACCTCTTTTCCCTTCACCGGCTCGTCTTTCACGCCGAGGATCGACTCACACCAAGGTGGCACGTGGCACAGCCCTGTGGGAAAGCCTCGTGGGAAAGCCTCGAGGGACAGCCTCGAGGGAAAGCCACAGATCCCTTGATCCACGTGACAGGAAGCGTGACACTACTGCTGCAGCTCGGGAGGAAAGCGCACGTGCAGGCCCCCACTCGAGACGAGGCCTGACTCCCCTGGGGAGACTCAGAAGCACCCCAAGATCCTTGGCAACACTGGAGAGGAATCCTCAGGTTCCGGCCCCGACTCCACACAAGGACTGAGGCCCCGGCATGGACGGGAGAGGAATCCCGAGAGGTCCCCTAGCAACTCGCATGGGGACTGGCCTTTCCTGAGGCCACCACAGCGGGTCCCTGAGGTCCCCGTCGTAACTCGAGAAGACCTGCCGCAACTCGAGAAAATCCAGGAGGTTCTCCCCTCCAGGCGAGATGAGTCCCATTTCCGCTGAGGCGTCTCGAGGCTGATCACACCTCACCTCTGGAACTTCGAAAGGGTCCTTCACACCCTTGGTGCAAATCAAGAAGTTCCCCGACCTAGCCGTCTCCACTCGAGAGGAATCACGAGGGTCCCGCCCACATCCAGAGGAGCCCCGTTTCCGCCTCGTAGCTCGAGATGAGGGATCCTTTCCCTGCTTCGTCGGGAAAGAGTTCCCGGCGTTCCCGTCGCATCTCAAGAGGAGGCCCTCTCAACAGGAACGGCGAGAGGAACTCCAGGGTCGTGCCACCATTCCAAGAGTCCCCCAGATGTCTCAGTCCATTCCAGAGGAACCTCTTTTCCCTTCACCGGCTCGTCTTTCACGCCGAGGATCGACTCACCTCAAGGTGGCACGTGGCACAGCCCTGTGGGAAAGCCTCGTGGGAAAGCCTCGAGGGACAGCCTCGAGGGAAAGCCACAGATCCCTTGATCCACGTGACAGGAAGCGTGACACTACTGCTGCAGCTCGGGAGGAAAGCGCACGTGCATGCCCCCACTCGAGACGAGGCCTGACTCCCCTGAGGAGACTCAGAAGCACCCCAAGATCCATGGCAACACTGGAGAGGAATCCGCAGGTTCCGGCCCCGACTCCACACAAGGACTGAGGCCCCGGCATGGACGGGAGAGGAATCCCGAGAGGTCCCCTAGCAACTCGCATGGGGACTGGCCTTTCCTGAGGCCACCAGAGCGGGTCCCTGAGGTCCCCGTCGTAACTCGAGAAGACCTGCCGCAACTCGAGAAAATCCAGGAGGTTCTCCCCTCCAGGCGAGATGAGGCCCATTTCCGCTGAGGCGTCTCGAGGCTGATCACACCTCACCTCTGGAACTTCGAAAGGGTCCTTCACACCCTTGGTGCAAATCAAGAAGTTCCCCGACCTAGCCGTCTCCACTCGAGAGGAATCACGAGGGTCCCGCCCACATCCAGAGGAGCCCCGTTTCCGCCTCGTAGCTCGAGATGAGGGATCCTTTCCCTGCTTCGTCGGGAAAGAGTTCCCGGCGTTCCCGTCGCATCTCAAGAGGAGGCCCTCTCAACAGGAACGGCGAGAGGAACTCCAGGGTCGTGCCACCATTCCAAGAGTCCCCCAGATGTCTCAGTCCATTCCAGAGGAACCTCTTTTCCCTTCACCGGCTCGTCTTTCACGCCGAGGATCGACTCACACCAAGGTGGCACGTGGCACAGCCCTGTGGGAAAGCCTCGTGGGAAAGCCTCGAGGGACAGCCTCGAGGGAAAGCCACAGATCCCTTGATCCACGTGACAGGAAGCGTGACACTACTGCTGCAGCTCGGGAGGAAAGCGCACGTGCAGGCCCCCACTCGAGACGAGGCCTGACTCCCCTGGGGAGACTCAGAAGCACCCCAAGATCCTTGGCAACACTGGAGAGGAATCCTCAGGTTCCGGCCCCGACTCCACACAAGGACTGAGGCCCTGGCATGGACGGGAGAGGAATCCCGAGAGGTCCCCTAGCAACTCGCATGGGGACTGGCCTTTCCTGAGGCCACCAGAGCGGGTCCCTGAGGTCCCCGTCGTAACTCGAGAAGACCTGCCGCAACTCGAGAAAATCCAGGAGGTTCTCCCCTCCAGGCGAGATGAGGCCCATTTCCGCTGAGGCGTCTCGAGGCTGATCACACCTCACCTCTGGAACTTCGAAAGGGTCCTTCACACCCTTGGTGCAAATCAAGAAGTTCCCCGACCTAGCCGTCTCCACTCGAGAGGAATCACGAGGGTCCCGCCCACATCCAGAGGAGCCCCGTTTCCGCCTCGTAGCTCGAGATGAGGGATCCTTTCCCTGCTTCGTCGGGAAAGAGTTCCCGGCGTTCCCGTCGCATCTCAAGAGGAGGCCCTCTCAACAGGAACGGCGAGAGGAACTCCAGGGTCGTGCCACCATTCCAAGAGTCCCCCAGATGTCTCAGTCCATTCCAGAGGAACCTCTTTTCCCTTCACCGGCTCGTCTTTCACGCCGAGGATCGACTCACACCAAGGTGGCACGTGGCACAGCCCTGTGGGAAAGCCTCGTGGGAAAGCCTCGAGGGACAGCCTCGAGGGAAAGCCACAGATCCCTTGATCCACGTGACAGGAAGCGTGACACTACTGCTGCAGCTCGGGAGGAAAGCGCACGTGCAGGCCCCCACTCGAGACGAGGCCTGACTCCCCTGGGGAGACTCAGAAGCACCCCAAGATCCTTGGCAACACTGGAGAGGAATCCTCAGGTTCCGGCCCCGACTCCACACAAGGACTGAGGCCCTGGCATGGACGGGAGAGGAATCCCGAGAGGTCCCCTAGCAACTCGCATGGGGACTGGCCTTTCCTGAGGCCACCAGAGCGGGTCCCTGAGGTCCCCGTCGTAACTCGAGAAGACCTGCCGCAACTCGAGAAAATCCAGGAGGTTCTCCCCTCCAGGCGAGATGAGGCCCATTTCCGCTGAGGCGTCTCGAGGCTGATCACACCTCACCTCTGGAACTTCGAAAGGGTCCTTCACACCCTTGGTGCAAATCAAGAAGTTCCCCGACCTAGCCGTCTCCACTCGAGAGGAATCACGAGGGTCCCGCCCACATCCAGAGGAGCCCCATTTCCGCCTCGAAGCTCGAGATGAGGGATCCTTTCCCTGCTTCGTCGGGAAAGAGTTCCCGGCGTTCCCGTCGCATCTCAAGAGGAGGCCCTCTCAACAGGAACGGCGAGAGGAACTCCAGGGTCGTGCCACCATTCCAAGAGTCCCCCAGATGTCTCAGTCCATTCCAGAGGAACCTCTTTTCCCTTCACCGGCTCGTCTTTCACGCCGAGGATCGACTCACACCAAGGTGGCACGTGGCACAGCCCTGTGGGAAAGCCTCGTGGGAAAGCCTCGAGGGACAGCCTCGAGGGAAAGCCACAGATCCCTTGATCCACGTGACAGGAAGCGTGACACTACTGCTGCAGCTCGGGAGGAAAGCGCACGTGCAGGCCCCCACTCGAGACGAGGCCTGACTCCCCTGGGGAGACTCAGAAGCACCCCAAGATCCTTGGCAACACTGGAGAGGAATCCTCAGGTTCCGGCCCCGACTCCACACAAGGACTGAGGCCCCGGCATGGACGGGAGAGGAATCCCGAGAGGTCCCCTAGCAACTCGCATGGGGACTGGCCTTTCCTGAGGCCACCAGAGCGGGTCCCTGAGGTCCCTGTCGTAACTCGAGAAGACCTGCCGCAACTCGAGAAAATCCAGGAGGTTCTCCCCTCCAGGCGAGATGAGGCCCATTTCCGCTGAGGCGTCTCGAGGCTGATCACACCTCACCTCTGGAACTTCGAAAGGGTCCTTCACACCCTTGGTGCAAATCAAGAAGTTCCCCGACCTAGCCGTCTCCACTCGAGAGGAATCACGAGGGTCCCGCCCACATCCAGAGGAGCCCCGTTTCCGCCTCCTAGCTCGAGATGAGGGATCCTTTCCCTGCTTCGTCGGGAAAGAGTTCCCGGCGTTCCCGTCGCATCTCAAGAGGAGGCCCTCTCAACAGGAACGGCGAGAGGAACTCCAGGGTCGTGCCACCATTCCAAGAGTCCCCCAGATGTCTCAGTCCATTCCACAGGAACCTCTTTTCCCTTCACCGGCTCGTCTTTCACGCCGAGGATCGACTCACACCAAGGTGGCACGTGGCACAGCCCTGTGGGAAAGCCTCGTGGGAAAGCCTCGAGGGACAGCCTCGAGGGAAAGCCACAGATCCCTTGATCCACGTGACAGGAAGCGTGACACTACTGCTGCAGATCGGGAGGAAAGCGCACGTGCAGGCCCCCACTCGAGACGAGGCCTGACTCCCCTGGGGAGACTCAGAAGCACCCCAAGATCCTTGGCAACACTGGAGAGGAATCCTCAGGTTCCGGCCCCGACTCCACACAAGGACTGAGGCCCTGGCATGGACGGGAGAGGAATCTCGAGAGGTCCCCTAGCAACTCGCATGGGGACTGGCCTTTCCTGAGGCCACCAGAGCGGGTCCCTGAGGTCCCCGTCGTAACTCGAGAAGACCTGCCGCAACTCGAGAAAATCCAGGAGGTTCTCCCCTCCAGGCGAGATGAGGCCCATTTCCGCTGAGGCGTCTCGAGGCTGATCACACCTCACCTCTGGAACTTCGAAAGGGTCCTTCACACCCTTGGTGCAAATCAAGAAGTTCCCCGACCTAGCCGTCTCCACTCGAGAGGAATCACGAGGGTCCCGCCCACATCCAGAGGAGCCCCGTTTCCGCCTCGTAGCTCGAGATGAGGGATCCTTTCCCTGCTTCGTCGGGAAAGAGTTCCCGGCGTTCCCGTCGCATCTCAAGAGGAGGCCCTCTCAACAGGAACGGCGAGAGGAACTCCAGGGTCGTGCCACCATTCCAAGAGTCCCCCAGATGTCTCAGTCCATTCCAGAGGAACCTCTTTTCCCTTCACCGGCTCGTCTTTCACGCCGAGGATCGACTCACACCAAGGTGGCACGTGGCACAGCCCTGTGGGAAAGCCTCGTGGGAAAGCCTCGAGGGACAGCCTCGAGGGAAAGCCACAGATCCCTTGATCCACGTGACAGGAAGCGTGACACTACTGCTGCAGCTCGGGAGGAAAGCGCACGTGCAGGCCCCCACTCGAGACGAGGCCTGACTCCCCTGGGGAGACTCAGAAGCACCCCAAGATCCTTGGCAACACTGGAGAGGAATCCTCAGGTTCCGGCCCCGACTCCACACAAGGACTGAGGCCCCGGCATGGACGGGAGAGGAATCCCGAGAGGTCCCCTAGCAACTCGCATGGGGACTCGCCTTTCCTGAGGCCACCAGAGCGGGTCCCTGAGGTCCCCGTCGTAACTCGAGAAGACCTGCCGCAACTCGAGAAAATCCAGGAGGTTCTCCCCTCCAGGCGAGATGAGGCCCATTTCCGCTGAGGCGTCTCGAGGCTGATCACACCTCACCTCTGGAACTTCGAAAGGGTCCTTCACACCCTTGGTGCAAATCAAGAAGTTCCCCGACCTAGCCGTCTCCACTCGAGAGGAATCACGAGGGTCCCGCCCACATCCAGAGGAGCCCCGTTTCCGCCTCGTAGCTCGAGATGAGGGATCCTTTCCCTGCTTCGTCGGGAAAGAGTTCCCGGCGTTCCCGTCGCATCTCAAGAGGAGGCCCTCTCAACAGGAACGGCGAGAGGAACTCCAGGGTCGTGCCACCATTCCAAGAGTCCCCCAGATGTCTCAGTCCATTCCAGAGGAACCTCTTTTCCCTTCACCGGCTCGTCTTTCACGCCGAGGATCGACTCACCTCAAGGTGGCACGTGGCACAGCCCTGTGGGAAAGCCTCGTGGGAAAGCCTCGAGGGACAGCCTCGAGGGAAAGCCACAGATCCCTTGATCCACGTGACAGGAAGCGTGACACTACTGCTGCAGCTCGGGAGGAAAGCGCACGTGCAGGCCCCCACTCGAGACGAGGCCTGACTCCCCTGAGGAGACTCAGAAGCACCCCAAGATCCATGGCAACACTGGAGAGGAATCCTCAGGTTCCGGCCCCGACTCCACACAAGGACTGAGGCCCCGGCATGGACGGGAGAGGAATCCCGAGAGGTCCCCTAGCAACTCGCATGGGGACTAGCCTTTCCTGAGGCCACCAGAGCGGGTCCCTGAGGTCCCCGTCGTAACTCGAGAAGACCTGCCGCAACTCGAGAAAATCCAGGAGGTTCTCCCCTCCAGGCGAGATGAGGCCCATTTCCGCTGAGGCGTCTCGAGGCTGATCACACCTCACCTCTGGAACTTCGAAAGGGTCCTTCACACCCTTGGTGCAAATCAAGAAGTTCCCCGACCTAGCCGTCTCCACTCGAGAGGAATCACGAGGGTCCCGCCCACATCCAGAGGAGCCCCGTTTCCGCCTCGTAGCTCGAGATGAGGGATCCTTTCCCTGCTTCGTCGGGAAAGAGTTCCCGGCGTTCCCGTCGCATCTCAAGAGGAGGCCCTCTCAACAGGAACGGCGAGAGGAACTCCAGGGTCGTGCCACCATTCCAAGAGTCCCCCAGATGTCTCAGTCCATTCCAGAGGAACCTCTTTTCCCTTCACCGGCTCGTCTTTCACGCCGAGGATCGACTCACACCAAGGTGGCACGTGGCACAGCCCTGTGGGAAAGCCTCGTGGGAAAGCCTCGAGGGACAGCCTCGAGGGAAAGCCACAGATCCATTGATCCACGTGACAGGAAGCGTGACACTACTGCTGCAGCTCGGGAGGAAAGCGCACGTGCAGGCCCCCACTCGAGACGAGGCCTGACTCCCCTGGGGAGACTCAGAAGCACCCCAAGATCCATGGCAACACTGGAGAGGAATCCTCAGGTTCCGGCCCCGACTCCACACAAGGACTGAGGCCCCGGCATGGACGGGAGAGGAATCCCGAGAGGTCCCCTAGCAACTCGCATGGGGACTGGCCTTTCCTGAGGCCACCAGAGCGGGTCCCTGAGGTCCCCGTCGTAACTCGAGAAGACCTGCCGCAACTCGAGAAAATCCAGGAGGTTCTCCCCTCCAGGCGAGATGAGGCCCATTTCCGCTGAGGCGTCTCGAGGCTGATCACACCTCACCTCTGGAACTTCGAAAGGGTCCTTCACACCCTTGGTGCAAATCAAGAAGTTCCCCGACCTAGCCGTCTCCACTCGAGAGGAATCACGAGGGTCCCGCCCACATCCAGAGGAGCCCCATTTCCGCCTCGAAGCTCGAGATGAGGGATCCTTTCCCTGCTTCGTCGGGAAAGAGTTCCCGGCGTTCCCGTCGCATCTCAAGAGGAGGCCCTCTCAACAGGAACGGCGAGAGGAACTCCAGGGTCGTGCCACCATTCCAAGAGTCCCCCAGATGTCTCAGTCCATTCCAGAGGAACCTCTTTTCCCTTCACCGGCTCGTCTTTCACGCCGAGGATCGACTCACACCAAGGTGGCACGTGGCACAGCCCTGTGGGAAAGCCTCGTGGGAAAGCCTCGAGGGACAGCCTCGAGGGAAAGCCACAGATCCCTTGATCCACGTGACAGGAAGCGTGACACTACTGCTGCAGCTCGGGAGGAAAGCGCACGTGCAGGCCCCCACTCGAGACGAGGCCTGACTCCCCTGGGGAGACTCAGAAGCACCCCAAGATCCTTGGCAACACTGGAGAGGAATCCTCAGGTTCCGGCCCCGACTCCACACAAGGACTGAGGCCCCGGCATGGACGGGAGAGGAATCCCGAGAGGTCCCCTAGCAACTCGCATGGGGACTGGCCTTTCCTGAGGCCACCAGAGCGGGTCCCTGAGGTCCCTGTCGTAACTCGAGAAGACCTGCCGCAACTCGAGAAAATCCAGGAGGTTCTCCCCTCCAGGCGAGATGAGGCCCATTTCCGCTGAGGCGTCTCGAGGCTGATCACACCTCACCTCTGGAACTTCGAAAGGGTCCTTCACACCCTTGGTGCAAATCAAGAAGTTCCCCGACCTAGCCGTCTCCACTCGAGAGGAATCACGAGGGTCCCGCCCACATCCAGAGGAGCCCCGTTTCCGCCTCCTAGCTCGAGATGAGGGATCCTTTCCCTGCTTCGTCGGGAAAGAGTTCCCGGCGTTCCCGTCGCATCTCAAGAGGAGGCCCTCTCAACAGGAACGGCGAGAGGAACTCCAGGGTCGTGCCACCATTCCAAGAGTCCCCCAGATGTCTCAGTCCATTCCACAGGAACCTCTTTTCCCTTCACCGGCTCGTCTTTCACGCCGAGGATCGACTCACACCAAGGTGGCACGTGGCACAGCCCTGTGGGAAAGCCTCGTGGGAAAGCCTCGAGGGACAGCCTCGAGGGAAAGCCACAGATCCCTTGATCCACGTGACAGGAAGCGTGACACTACTGCTGCAGATCGGGAGGAAAGCGCACGTGCAGGCCCCCACTCGAGACGAGGCCTGACTCCCCTGGGGAGACTCAGAAGCACCCCAAGATCCTTGGCAACACTGGAGAGGAATCCTCAGGTTCCGGCCCCGACTCCACACAAGGACTGAGGCCCTGGCATGGACGGGAGAGGAATCTCGAGAGGTCCCCTAGCAACTCGCATGGGGACTGGCCTTTCCTGAGGCCACCAGAGCGGGTCCCTGAGGTCCCCGTCGTAACTCGAGAAGACCTGCCGCAACTCGAGAAAATCCAGGAGGTTCTCCCCTCCAGGCGAGATGAGGCCCATTTCCGCTGAGGCGTCTCGAGGCTGATCACACCTCACCTCTGGAACTTCGAAAGGGTCCTTCACACCCTTGGTGCAAATCAAGAAGTTCCCCGACCTAGCCGTCTCCACTCGAGAGGAATCACGAGGGTCCCGCCCACATCCAGAGGAGCCCCGTTTCCGCCTCGTAGCTCGAGATGAGGGATCCTTTCCCTGCTTCGTCGGGAAAGAGTTCCCGGCGTTCCCGTCGCATCTCAAGAGGAGGCCCTCTCAACAGGAACGGCGAGAGGAACTCCAGGGTCGTGCCACCATTCCAAGAGTCCCCCAGATGTCTCAGTCCATTCCAGAGGAACCTCTTTTCCCTTCACCGGCTCGTCTTTCACGCCGAGGATCGACTCACACCAAGGTGGCACGTGGCACAGCCCTGTGGGAAAGCCTCGTGGGAAAGCCTCGAGGGACAGCCTCGAGGGAAAGCCACAGATCCCTTGATCCACGTGACAGGAAGCGTGACACTACTGCTGCAGCTCGGGAGGAAAGCGCACGTGCAGGCCCCCACTCGAGACGAGGCCTGACTCCCCTGGGGAGACTCAGAAGCACCCCAAGATCCTTGGCAACACTGGAGAGGAATCCTCAGGTTCCGGCCCCGACTCCACACAAGGACTGAGGCCCCGGCATGGACGGGAGAGGAATCCCGAGAGGTCCCCTAGCAACTCGCATGGGGACTCGCCTTTCCTGAGGCCACCAGAGCGGGTCCCTGAGGTCCCCGTCGTAACTCGAGAAGACCTGCCGCAACTCGAGAAAATCCAGGAGGTTCTCCCCTCCAGGCGAGATGAGGCCCATTTCCGCTGAGGCGTCTCGAGGCTGATCACACCTCACCTCTGGAACTTCGAAAGGGTCCTTCACACCCTTGGTGCAAATCAAGAAGTTCCCCGACCTAGCCGTCTCCACTCGAGAGGAATCACGAGGGTCCCGCCCACATCCAGAGGAGCCCCGTTTCCGCCTCGTAGCTCGAGATGAGGGATCCTTTCCCTGCTTCGTCGGGAAAGAGTTCCCGGCGTTCCCGTCGCATCTCAAGAGGAGGCCCTCTCAACAGGAACGGCGAGAGGAACTCCAGGGTCGTGCCACCATTCCAAGAGTCCCCCAGATGTCTCAGTCCATTCCAGAGGAACCTCTTTTCCCTTCACCGGCTCGTCTTTCACGCCGAGGATCGACTCACCTCAAGGTGGCACGTGGCACAGCCCTGTGGGAAAGCCTCGTGGGAAAGCCTCGAGGGACAGCCTCGAGGGAAAGCCACAGATCCCTTGATCCACGTGACAGGAAGCGTGACACTACTGCTGCAGCTCGGGAGGAAAGCGCACGTGCAGGCCCCCACTCGAGACGAGGCCTGACTCCCCTGAGGAGACTCAGAAGCACCCCAAGATCCATGGCAACACTGGAGAGGAATCCTCAGGTTCCGGCCCCGACTCCACACAAGGACTGAGGCCCCGGCATGGACGGGAGAGGAATCCCGAGAGGTCCCCTAGCAACTCGCATGGGGACTAGCCTTTCCTGAGGCCACCAGAGCGGGTCCCTGAGGTCCCCGTCGTAACTCGAGAAGACCTGCCGCAACTCGAGAAAATCCAGGAGGTTCTCCCCTCCAGGCGAGATGAGGCCCATTTCCGCTGAGGCGTCTCGAGGCTGATCACACCTCACCTCTGGAACTTCGAAAGGGTCCTTCACACCCTTGGTGCAAATCAAGAAGTTCCCCGACCTAGCCGTCTCCACTCGAGAGGAATCACGAGGGTCCCGCCCACATCCAGAGGAGCCCCGTTTCCGCCTCGTAGCTCGAGATGAGGGATCCTTTCCCTGCTTCGTCGGGAAAGAGTTCCCGGCGTTCCCGTCGCATCTCAAGAGGAGGCCCTCTCAACAGGAACGGCGAGAGGAACTCCAGGGTCGTGCCACCATTCCAAGAGTCCCCCAGATGTCTCAGTCCATTCCAGAGGAACCTCTTTTCCCTTCACCGGCTCGTCTTTCACGCCGAGGATCGACTCACACCAAGGTGGCACGTGGCACAGCCCTGTGGGAAAGCCTCGTGGGAAAGCCTCGAGGGACAGCCTCGAGGGAAAGCCACAGATCCATTGATCCACGTGACAGGAAGCGTGACACTACTGCTGCAGCTCGGGAGGAAAGCGCACGTGCAGGCCCCCACTCGAGACGAGGCCTGACTCCCCTGGGGAGACTCAGAAGCACCCCAAGATCCATGGCAACACTGGAGAGGAATCCTCAGGTTCCGGCCCCGACTCCACACAAGGACTGAGGCCCCGGCATGGACGGGAGAGGAATCCCGAGAGGTCCCCTAGCAACTCGCATGGGGACTGGCCTTTCCTGAGGCCACCAGAGCGGGTCCCTGAGGTCCCCGTCGTAACTCGAGAAGACCTGCCGCAACTCGAGAAAATCCAGGAGGTTCTCCCCTCCAGGCGAGATGAGGCCCATTTCCGCTGAGGCGTCTCGAGGCTGATCACACCTCACCTCTGGAACTTCGAAAGGGTCCTTCACACCCTTGGTGCAAATCAAGAAGTACCCCGACCTAGCCGTCTCCACTCGAGAGGAATCACGAGGGTCCCGCCCACATCCAGAGGAGCCCCGTTTCCGCCTCGTAGCTCGAGATGAGGGATCCTTTCCCTGCTTCGTCGGGAAAGAGTTCCCGGCGTTCCCGTCGCATCTCAAGAGGAGGCCCTCTCAACAGGAACGGCGAGAGGAACTCCAGGGTCGTGCCACCATTCCAAGAGTCCCCCAGATGTCTCAGTCCATTCCACAGGAACCTCTTTTCCCTTCACCGGCTCGTCTTTCACGCCGAGGATCGACTCACACCAAGGTGGCACGTGGCACAGCCCTGTGGGAAAGCCTCGTGGGAAAGCCTCGAGGGACAGCCTCGAGGGAAAGCCACAGATCCCTTGATCCACGTGACAGGAAGCGTGACACTACTGCTGCAGCTCGGGAGGAAAGCGCACGTGCAGGCCCCCACTCGAGACGAGGCCTGACTCCCCTGGGGAGACTCAGAAGCACCCCAAGATCCATGGCAACACTGGAGAGGAATCCTCAGGTTCCGGCCCCGACTCCACACAAGGACTGAGGCCCCGGCATGGACGGGAGAGGAATCCCGAGAGGTCCCCTAGCAACTCGCATGGGGACTCGCCTTTCCTGAGGCCACCAGAGCGGGTCCCTGAGGTCCCCGTCGTAACTCGAGAAGACCTGCCGCAACTCGAGAAAATCCAGGAGGTTCTCCCCTCCAGGCGAGATGAGGCCCATTTCCGCTGAGGCGTCTCGAGGCTGATCACACCTCACCTCTGGAACTTCGAAAGGGTCCTTCACACCCTTGGTGCAAATCAAGAAGTTCCCCGACCTAGCCGTCTCCACTCCAGAGGAATCACGAGGGTCCCGCCCACATCCAGAGGAGCCCCGTTTCCGCCTCGTAGCTCGAGATGAGGGATCCTTTCCCTGCTTCGTCGGGAAAGAGTTCCCGGCGTTCCCGTCGCATCTCAAGAGGAGGCCCTCTCAACAGGAACGGCGAGAGGAACTCCAGGGTCGTGCCACCATTGCAAGAGTCCCCCAGATGTCTCAGTCCATTCCAGAGGAACCTCTTTTCCCTTCACCGGCACGTCTTTCACGCCGAGGATGGACTCACACCAAGGTGGCACGTGGCATAGCCCTGTGGGAAAGCCTCGTGGGAAAGCCTCGAGGGACAGCCTCGAGGGAAAGCCACAGATCCCTTGATCCACGTGACAGGAAGCGTGACACTACTGCTGCAGCTCGGGAGGAAAGCGCACGTGCAGGCCCCCACTCGAGACGAGGCCTGACTCCCCTGGGGAGACTCAGAAGCACCCCAAGATCCATGGCAACACTGGAGAGGAATCCTCAGGTTCCGGCCCCGACTCCACACAAGGACTGAGGCCCCGGCATGGACGGGAGAGGAATCCCGAGAGGTCCCCTAGCAACTCGCATGGGGACTGGCCTTTCCTGAGGCCACCAGAGCGGGTCCCTGAGGTCCCCGTCGTAACTCGAGAAGACCTGCCGCAACTCGAGAAAATCCAGGAGGTTCTCCCCTCCAGGCGAGATGAGGCCCATTTCCGCTGAGGCGTCTCGAGGCTGATCACACCTCACCTCTGGAACTTCGAAAGGGTCCTTCACACCCTTGGTGCAAATCAAGAAGTTCCCCGACCTAGCCGTCTCCACTCGAGAGGAATCACGAGGGTCCCGCCCACATCCAGAGGAGCCCCGTTTCCGCCTCGTAGCTCGAGATGAGGGATCCTTTCCCTGCTTCGTCGGGAAAGAGTTCCCGGCGTTCCCGTCGCATCTCAAGAGGAGGCCCTCTCAACAGGAACGGCGAGAGAAACTCCAGGGTCGTGCCACCATTCCAAGAGTCCCTCAGATGTCTCAGTCCATTCCAGAGGAACCTCTTTTCCCTTCACCGGCTCGTCTTTCACGCCGAGGATCGACTCACACCAAGGTGGCACGTGGCACAGCCCTGTGGGAAAGCCTCGTGGGAAAGCCTCGAGGGACAGCCTCGAGGGAAAGCCACAGATCCCTTGATCCACGTGACAGGAAGCGTGACACTACTGCTGCAGCTCGGGAGGAAAGCGCACGTGCAGGCCCCCACTCGAGACGAGGCCTGCCTCCCCTGGGGAGACTCAGAAGCACCCCAAGATCCATGGCAACACTGGAGAGGAATTCTCAGGTTCCGGCCCCGACTCCACACAAGGACTGAGGGCCCGGCATGGACGGGAGAGGAATCCCGAGAGGTCCCCTAGCAACTCGCATGGGGACTCGCCTTTCCTGAGGCCACCAGAGCGGGTCCCTGAGGTCCCCGTCGTAACTCGAGAAGACCTGCCGCAACTCGAGAAAATCCAGGAGGTTCTCCCCTCCAGGCGAGATGAGGCCCATTTCCGCTGAGGCGTCTCGAGGCTGATCACACCTCACCTCTGGAACTTCGAAAGGGTCCTTCACACCCTTGGTGCAAATCAAGAAGTTCCCCGACCTAGCCGTCTCCACTCGAGAGGAATCACGAGGGTCCCGCCCACATCCAGAGGAGCCCCGTTTCCGCCTCGTAGCTCGAGATGAGGGATCCTTTCCCTGCTTCGTCGGGAAAGAGTTCCCGGCGTTCCCGTCGCATCTCAAGAGGAGGCCCTCTCAACAGGAACGGCGAGAGGAACTCCAGGGTCGTGCCACCATTCCAAGAGTCCCCCAGATGTCTCAGTCCATTCCAGAGGAACCTCTTTTCCCTTCACCGGCTCGTCTTTCACGCCGAGGATCGACTCACACCAAGGTGGCACGTGGCACAGCCCTGTGGGAAAGCCTCGTGGGAAAGCCTCGAGGGACAGCCTCGAGGGAAAGCCACAGATCCCTTGATCCACGTGACAGGAAGCGTGACACTACTGCTGCAGCTCGGGAGGAAAGCGCACGTGCAGGCCCCCACTCGAGACGAGGCCTGCCTCCCCTGGGGAGACTCAGAAGCACCCCAAGATCCATGGCAACACTGGAGAGGAATTCTCAGGTTCCGGCCCCGACTCCACACAAGGACTGAGGGCCCGGCATGGACGGGAGAGGAATCCCGAGAGGTCCCCTAGCAACTCGCATGGGGACTCGCCTTTCCTGAGGCCACCCGAGCGGGTCCCTGAGGTCCCCGTCGTAACTCGAGAAGACCTGCCGCAACTCGAGAAAATCCAGGAGGTTCTCCCCTCCAGGCGAGATGAGGCCCATTTCCGCTGAGGCGTCTCGAGGCTGATCACACCTCACCTCTGGAACTTCGAAAGGGTCCTTCACACCCTTGGTGCAAATCAAGAAGTTCCCCGACCTAGCCGTCTCCACTCGAGAGGAATCACGAGGGTCCCGCCCACATCCAGAGGAGCCCCGTTTCCGCCTCGTAGCTCGAGATGAGGGATCCTTTCCCTGCTTCGTCGGGAAAGAGTTCCCGGCGTTCCCGTCGCATCTCAAGAGGAGGCCCTCTCAACAGGAACGGCGAGAGGAACTCCAGGGTCGTGCCACCATTCCAAGAGTCCCCCAGATGTCTCAGTCCATTCCAGAGGAACCTCTTTTCCCTTCACCGGCTCGTCTTTCACGCCGAGGATCGACTCACACCAAGGTGGCACGTGGCACAGCCCTGTGGGAAAGCCTCGTGGGAAAGCCTCGAGGGACAGCCTCGAGGGAAAGCCACAGATCCCTTGATCCACGTGACAGGAAGCGTGACACTACTGCTGCAGCTCGGGAGGAAAGCGCACGTGCAGGCCCCCACTCGAGACGAGGCCTGACTCCCCTGGGGAGACTCAGAAGCACCCCAAGATCCATGGCAACACTGGAGAGGAAACCTCAGGTTCCGGCCCCGACTCCACACAAGGACTGAGGCCCCGGCATGGACGGGAGAGGAATCCCGAGAGGTCCCCTAGCAACTCGCATGGGGACTGGCCTTTCCTGAGGCCACCAGAGCGGGTCCCTGAGGTCCCCGTCGTAACTCGAGAAGACCTGCCGCAACTCGAGAAAATCCAGGAGGTTCTCCCCTCCAGGCGAGATGAGGCCCATTTCCGCTGAGGCGTCTCGAGGCTGATCACACCTCACCTCTGGAACTTCGAAAGGGTCCTTCACACCCTTGGTGCAAATCAAGAAGTTCCCCGACCTAGCCGTCTCCACTCGAGAGGAATCACGAGGGTCCCGCCCACATCCAGAGGAGCCCCGTTTCCGCCTCGTAGCTCGAGATGAGGGATCCTTTCCCTGCTTCGTCGGGAAAGAGTTCCCGGCGTTCCCGTCGCATCTCAAGAGGAGGCCCTCTCAACAGGAACGGCGAGAGGAACTCCAGGGTCGTGCCACCATTGCAAGAGTCCCCCAGATGTCTCAGTCCATTCCAGAGGAACCTCTTTTCCCTTCACCGGCACGTCTTTCACGCCGAGGATGGACTCACACCAAGGTGGCACGTGGCACAGCCCTGTGGGAAAGCCTCGTGGGAAAGCCTCGAGGGACAGCCTCGAGGGAAAGCCACAAATCCCTTGATCCACGTGACAGTACGCGTGACACTACTGCTGCAGCTCGGGAGGAAAGCGCACGTGCAGGCCCCCACTCGAGACGAGGCCTGACTCCCCTGGGGAGACTCAGAAGCACCCCAAGATCCATGGCAACACTGGAGAGGAATCCTCAGGTTCCGGCCCGGACTCCACACAAGGACTGAGGCCCCGGCATGGACGGGAAAGGAATCCCGAGAGGTCCCCTAGCAACTCGCATGGGGACTGGCCTTTCCTGAGGCCACCAGAGCGGGTCCCTGAGGTCCCCGTCATAACTCGAGAAGACCTGCCGCAACTCGAGAAAATCCAGGAGGTTCTCCCCTCCAGGCGAGATGAGGCCCATTTCCGCTGAGGCGTCTCGAGGCTGATCACACCTCACCTCTGGAACTTCGAAAGGGTCCTTCACACCCTTGGTGCAAATCAAGAAGTTCCCCGACCTAGCCGTCTCCACTCGAGAGGAATCACGAGGGTCCCGCCCACATCCAGAGGAGCCCCGTTTCCGCCTCGTAGCTCGAGATGAGGGATCCTTTCCCTGCTTCGTCGGGAAAGAGTTCCCGGCGTTCCCGTCGCATCTCAAGAGGAGGCCCTCTCAACAGGAACGGCGAGAGAAACTCCAGGGTCGTGCCACCATTCCAAGAGTCCCCCAGATGTCTCAGTCCATTCCAGAGGAACCTCTTTTCCCTTCACCGGCTCGTCTTTCACGCTGAGGATCGACTCACACCAAGGTGGCACGTGGCACAGCCCTGTGGGAAAGCCTCGTGGGAAAGCCTCGAGGGACAGCCTCGAGGGAAAGCCACAGATCCCTTGATCCACGTGACAGGAAGCGTGACACTACTGCTGCAGCTCGGGAGGAAAGCGCACGTGCAGGCCCCCACTCGAGACGAGGCCTGCCTCCCCTGGGGAGACTCAGAAGCACCCCAAGATCCATGGCAACACTGGAGAGGAATTCTCAGGTTCCGGCCCCGACTCCACACAAGGACTGAGGGCCCGGCATGGACGGGAGAGGAATCCCGAGAGGTCCCCTAGCAACTCGCATGGGGACTCGCCTTTCCTGAGGCCACCAGAGCGGGTCCCTGAGGTCCCCGTCGTAACTCGAGAAGACCTGCCGCAACTCGAGAAAATCCAGGAGGTTCTCCCCTCCAGGCGAGATGAGGCCCATTTCCGCTGAGGCGTCTCGAGGCTGATCACACCTCACCTCTGGAACTTCGAAAGGGTCCTTCACACCCTTGGTGCAAATCAAGAAGTTCCCCGACCTAGCCGTCTCCACTCGAGAGGAATCACGAGGGTCCCGCCCACATCCAGAGGAGCCCCGTTTCCGCCTCGTAGCTCGAGATGAGGGATCCTTTCCCTGCTTCGTCGGGAAAGAGTTCCCGGCGTTCCCGTCGCATCTCAAGAGGAGGCCCTCTCAACAGGAACGGCGAGAGGAACTCCAGGGTCGTGCCACCATTCCAAGAGTCCCCCAGATGTCTCAGTCCATTCCAGAGGAACCTCTTTTCCCTTCACCGGCTCGTCTTTCACGCCGAGGATCGACTCACACCAAGGTGGCACGTGGCACAGCCCTGTGGGAAAGCCTCGTGGGAAAGCCTCGAGGGACAGCCTCGAGGGAAAGCCACAGATCCCTTGATCCACGTGACAGGAAGCGTGACACTACTGCTGCAGCTCGGGAGGAAAGCGCACGTGCAGGCCCCCACTCGAGACGAGGCCTGACTCCCCTGGGGAGACTCAGAAGCACCCCAAGATCCATGGCAACACTGGAGAGGAAACCTCAGGTTCCGGCCCCGACTCCACACAAGGACTGAGGCCCCGGCATGGACGGGAGAGGAATCCCGAGAGGTCCCCTAGCAACTCGCATGGGGACTGGCCTTTCCTGAGGCCACCAGAGCGGGTCCCTGAGGTCCCCGTCGTAACTCGAGAAGACCTGCCGCAACTCGAGAAAATCCAGGAGGTTCTCCCCTCCAGGCGAGATGAGGCCCATTTCCGCTGAGGCGTCTCGAGGCTGATCACACCTCACCTCTGGAACTTCGAAAGGGTCCTTCACACCCTTGGTGCAAATCAAGAAGTTCCCCGACCTAGCCGTCTCCACTCGAGAGGAATCACGAGGGTCCCGCCCACATCCAGAGGAGCCCCGTTTCCGCCTCGTAGCTCGAGATGAGGGATCCTTTCCCTGCTTCGTCGGGAAAGAGTTCCCGGCGTTCCCGTCGCATCTCAAGAGGAGGCCCTCTCAACAGGAACGGCGAGAGAAACTCCAGGGTCGTGCCACCATTCCAAGAGTCCCTCAGATGTCTCAGTCCATTCCAGAGGAACCTCTTTTCCCTTCACCGGCTCGTCTTTCACGCCGAGGATCGACTCACACCAAGGTGGCACGTGGCACAGCCCTGTGGGAAAGCCTCGTGGGAAAGCCTCGAGGGACAGCCTCGAGGGAAAGCCACAGATCCCTTGATCCACGTGACAGGAAGCGTGACACTACTGCTGCAGCTCGGGAGGAAAGCGCACGTGCAGGCCCCCACTCGAGACGAGGCCTGCCTCCCCTGGGGAGACTCAGAAGCACCCCAAGATCCATGGCAACACTGGAGAGGAATTCTCAGGTTCCGGCCCCGACTCCACACAAGGACTGAGGGCCCGGCATGGACGGGAGAGGAATCCCGAGAGGTCCCCTAGCAACTCGCATGGGGACTCGCCTTTCCTGAGGCCACCAGAGCGGGTCCCTGAGGTCCCCGTCGTAACTCGAGAAGACCTGCCGCAACTCGAGAAAATCCAGGAGGTTCTCCCCTCCAGGCGAGATGAGGCCCATTTCCGCTGAGGCGTCTCGAGGCTGATCACACCTCACCTCTGGAACTTCGAAAGGGTCCTTCACACCCTTGGTGCAAATCAAGAAGTTCCCCGACCTAGCCGTCTCCACTCGAGAGGAATCACGAGGGTCCCGCCCACATCCAGAGGAGCCCCGTTTCCGCCTCGTAGCTCGAGATGAGGGATCCTTTCCCTGCTTCGTCGGGAAAGAGTTCCCGGCGTTCCCGTCGCATCTCAAGAGGAGGCCCTCTCAACAGGAACGGCGAGAGGAACTCCAGGGTCGTGCCACCATTCCAAGAGTCCCCCAGATGTCTCAGTCCATTCCAGAGGAACCTCTTTTCCCTTCACCGGCTCGTCTTTCACGCCGAGGATCGACTCACACCAAGGTGGCACGTGGCACAGCCCTGTGGGAAAGCCTCGTGGGAAAGCCTCGAGGGACAGCCTCGAGGGAAAGCCACAGATCCCTTGATCCACGTGACAGGAAGCGTGACACTACTGCTGCAGCTCGGGAGGAAAGCGCACGTGCAGGCCCCCACTCGAGACGAGGCCTGCCTCCCCTGGGGAGACTCAGAAGCACCCCAAGATCCATGGCAACACTGGAGAGGAATTCTCAGGTTCCGGCCCCGACTCCACACAAGGACTGAGGGCCCGGCATGGACGGGAGAGGAATCCCGAGAGGTCCCCTAGCAACTCGCATGGGGACTCGCCTTTCCTGAGGCCACCAGAGCGGGTCCCTGAGGTCCCCGTCGTAACTCGAGAAGACCTGCCGCAACTGGAGAAAATCCAGGAGGTTCTCCCCTCCAGGCGAGATGAGGCCCATTTCCGCTGAGGCGTCTCGAGGCTGATCACACCTCACCTCTGGAACTTCGAAAGGGTCCTTCACACCCTTGGTGCAAATCAAGAAGTTCCCCGACCTAGCCGTCTCCACTCGAGAGGAATCACGAGGGTCCCGCCCTCATCCAGAGGAGCCCCGTTTCCGCCTCGTAGCTCGAGATGAGGGATCCTTTCCCTGCTTCGTCGGGAAAGAGTTCCCGGCGTTCCCGTCGCATCTCAAGAGGAGGCCCTCTCAACAGGAACGGCGAGAGGAACTCCAGGGTCGTGCCACCATTCCAAGAGTCCCCCAGATGTCTCAGTCCATTCCAGAGGAACCTCTTTTTCCTTCACCGGCTCGTCTTTCACGCCGAGGATCGACTCACACCAAGGTGGCACGTGGCACAGCCCTGTGGGAAAGCCTCGTGGGAAAGCCTCGAGGGACAGCCTCGAGGGAAAGCCACAGATCCCTTGATCCACGTGACAGGAAGCGTGACACTACTGCTGCAGCTCGGGAGGAAAGCGCACGTGCAGGCCCCCACTCGAGACGAGGCCTGACTCCCCTGGGGAGACTCAGAAGCACCCCAAGATCCTTGGCAACACTGGAGAGGAATCCTCAGGTTCCGGCCCCGACTCCACACAAGGACTGAGGCCCCGGCATGGACGGGAGAGGAATCCCGAGAGGTCCCCTAGCAACTCGCATGGGGACAGGCCTTTCCTGAGGCCACCAGAGCGGGTCCCTGAGGTCCCCGTCGTAACTCGAGAAGACCTGCCGCAACTCGAGAAAATCCAGGAGGTTCTCCCCTCCAGGCGAGATGAGGCCCATTTCCGCTGAGGCGTCTCGAGGCTGATCACACCTCACCTCTGGAACTTCGAAAGGGTCCTTCACACCCTTGGTGCAAATCAAGAAGTTCCCCGACCTAGCCGTCTCCACTCGAGAGGAATCACGAGGGTCCCGCCCACATCCAGAGGAGCCCCGTTTCCGCCTCGTAGCTCGAGATGAGGGATCCTTTCCCTGCTTCGTCGGGAAAGAGTTCCCGGCGTTCCCGTCGCATCTCAAGAGGAGGCCCTCTCAACAGGAACGGCGAGAGGAACTCCAGGGTCGTGCCACCATTGCAAGAGTCCCCCAGATGTCTCAGTCCATTCCAGAGGAACCTCTTTTCCCTTCACCGGCACGTCTTTCACGCCGAGGATGGACTCACACCAAGGTGGCACGTGGCACAGCCCTGTGGGAAAGCCTCGTGGGAAAGCCTCGAGGGACAGCCTCGAGGGAAAGCCACAAATCCCTTGATCCACGTGACAGGACGCGTGACACTACTGCTGCAGCTCGGGAGGAAAGCGCACGTGCAGGCCCCCACTCGAGACGAGGCCTGACTCCCCTGGGGAGACTCAGAAGCACCCCAAGATCCATGGCAACACTGGAGAGGAATCCTCAGGTTCCGGCCCGGACTCCACACAAGGACTGAGGCCCCGGCATGGACGGGAGAGGAATCCCGAGAGGTCCCCTAGCAACTCGCATGGGGACTGGCCTTTCCTGAGGCCACCAGAGCGGGTCCCTGAGGTCCCCGTCGTAACTCGAGAAGACCTGCCGCAACTCGAGAAAATCCAGGAGGTTCTCCCCTCCAGGCGAGATGAGGCCCATTTCCGCTGAGGCGTCTCGAGGCTGATCACACCTCACCTCTGGAACTTCGAAAGGGTCCTTCACACCCTTGGTGCAAATCAAGAAGTTCCCCGACCTAGCCGTCTCCACTCGAGAGGAATCACGAGGGTCCCGCCCACATCCAGAGGAGCCCCGTTTCCGCCTCGTAGCTCGAGATGAGGGATCCTTTCCCTGCTTCGTCGGGAAAGAGTTCCCGGCGTTCCCGTCGCATCTCAAGAGGAGGCCCTCTCAACAGGAACGGCGAGAGAAACTCCAGGGTCGTGCCACCATTCCAAGAGTCCCCCAGATGTCTCAGTCCATTCCAGAGGAACCTCTTTTCCCTTCACCGGCTCGTCTTTCACGCTGAGGATCGACTCACACCAAGGTGGCACGTGGCACAGCCCTGTGGGAAAGCCTCGTGGGAAAGCCTCGAGGGACAGCCTCGAGGGAAAGCCACAGATCCCTTGATCCACGTGACAGGAAGCGTGACACTACTGCTGCAGCTCGGGAGGAAAGCGCACGTGCAGGCCCCCACTCGAGACGAGGCCTGCCTCCCCTGGGGAGACTCAGAAGCACCCCAAGATCCATGGCAACACTGGAGAGGAATTCTCAGGTTCCGGCCCCGACTCCACACAAGGACTGAGGGCCCGGCATGGACGGGAGAGGAATCCCGAGAGGTCCCCTAGCAACTCGCATGGGGACTCGCCTTTCCTGAGGCCACCAGAGCGGGTCCCTGAGGTCCCCGTCGTAACTCAAGAAGACCTGCCGCAACTCGAGAAAATCCAGGAGGTTCTCCCCTCCAGGCGAGATGAGGCCCATTTCCGCTGAGGCGTCTCGAGGCTGATCACACCTCACCTCTGGAACTTCGAAAGGGTCCTTCACACCCTTGGTGCAAATCAAGAAGTTCCCCGACCTAGCCGTCTCCACTCGAGAGGAATCACGAGGGTCCCGCCCACATCCAGAGGAGCCCCGTTTCCGCCTCGTAGCTCGAGATGAGGGATCCTTTCCCTGCTTCGTCGGGAAAGAGTTCCCGGCGTTCCCGTCGCATCTCAAGAGGAGGCCCTCTCAACAGGAACGGCGAGAGGAACTCCAGGGTCGTGCCACCATTCCAAGAGTCCCCCAGATGTCTCAGTCCATTCCAGAGGAACCTCTTTTCCCTTCACCGGCTCGTCTTTCACGCCGAGGATCGACTCACACCAAGGTGGCACGTGGCACAGCCCTGTGGGAAAGCCTCGTGGGAAAGCCTCGAGGCACAGCCTCGAGGGAAAGCCACAGATCCCTTGATCCACGTGACAGGAAGCGTGACACTACTGCTGCAGCTCGGGAGGAAAGCGCACGTGCAGGCCCCCACTCGAGACGAGGCCTGACTCCCCTGGGGAGACTCAGAAGCACCCCAAGATCCATGGCAACACTGGAGAGGAAACCTCAGGTTCCGGCCCCGACTCCACACAAGGACTGAGGCCCCGGCATGGACGGGAGAGGAATCCCGAGAGGTCCCCTAGCAACTCGCATGGGGACTGGCCTTTCCTGAGGCCACCAGAGCGGGTCCCTAAGGTCCCCGTCGTAACTCGAGAAGACCTGCCGCAACTGGAGAAAATCCAGGAGGTTCTCCCCTCCAGGCGAGATGAGGCCCATTTCCGCTGAGGCGTCTCGAGGCTGATCACACCTCACCTCTGGAACTTCGAAAGGGTCCTTCACACCCTTGGTGCAAATCAAGAAGTTCCCCGACCTAGCCGTCTCCACTCGAGAGGAATCACGAGGGTCCCGCCCTCATCCAGAGGAGCCCCGTTTCCGCCTCGTAGCTCGAGATGAGGGATCCTTTCCCTGCTTCGTCGGGAAAGAGTTCCCGGCGTTCCCGTCGCATCTCAAGAGGAGGCCCTCTCAACAGGAACGGCGAGAGGAACTCCAGGGTCGTGCCACCATTCCAAGAGTCCCCCAGATGTCTCAGTCCATTCCACAGGAACCTCTTTTCCCTTCACCGGCTCGTCTTTCACGCCGAGGATCGACTCACACCAAGGTGGCACGTGGCACAGCCCTGTGGGACAGCCTCGAGGGAAAGCCACAGATCCCTTGATCCACGTGACAGGAAGCGTGACACTACTGCTGCAGCTCGGGAGGAAAGCGCACGTGCAGGCCCCCACTCGAGACGAGGCCTGACTCCCCTGGGGAGACTCAGAAGCACCCCAAGATCCTTGGCAACATTGGAGAGGAATCCTCAGGTTCCGGCCCCGACTCCACACAAGGACTGAGGCCCTGGCATGGACGGGAGAGGAATCCCGAGAGGTCCCCTAGCAACTCGCATGGGGACTGGCCTTTCCTGAGGCCACCAGAGCGGGTCCCTGAGGTCCCCGTCGGAACTCGAGAAGACCTGCCGCAACTCGAGAAAATCCAGGAGGTTCTCCCCTCCAGGCGAGATGAGGCCCATTTCCGCTGAGGCGTCTCGAGGCTGATCACAGCTCACCTCTGGAACTTCGAAAGGGTCCTTCACACCCTAGGTGCAAATCAAGAAGTTCCCCGACCTAGCCGTCTCCACTCGAGAGGAATCACGAGGGTCCCGCCCACATCCAGAGGAGCCCCGTTTCCGCCTCGTAGCTCGAGATGAGGGATCCTTTCCCTGCTTCGTCGGGAAAGAGTTCCCGGCGTTCCCGTCGCATCTCAAGAGGAGGCCCTCTCAACAGGAACGGCGAGAGGAACTCCAGGGTCGTGCCACCATTCCAAGAGTCCCCCAGATGTCTCAGTCCATTCCAGAGGAACCTCTTTTCCCTTCACCGGCACGTCTTTCACGCCGAGGATGGACTCACACCAAGGTGGCACGTGGCACAGCCCTGTGGGAAAGCCTCGTGGGAAAGCCTCGAGGGACAGCCTCGAGGGAAAGCCACAGATCCCTTGATCCACGTGACAGGACGCGTGACACTACTGCTGCAGCTCGGGAGGAAAGCACACGTGCAGGCCCCCACTCGAGATGAGGCCTGACTCCCCTGGGGAGACTCAGAAGCACCCCAAGATCCATGGCAACACTGGAGAGGAATCCTCAGGTTCCGGCCCCGACTCCACACAAGGACTGAGGCCCCGGCATGGACGGGAGAGGAATCCCGAGAGGTCCCCTAGCAACTCGCATGGGGACTCGCCTTTCCTGAGGCCACCAGAGCGGGTCCCTGAGGTCCCCGTCGTAACTCGAGAAGACCTGCCGCAACTCGAGAAAATCCAGGAGGTTCTCCCCTCCAGGCGAGATGAGGCCCATTTCCGCTGAGGCGTCTCGAGGCTGATCACACCTCACCTCTGGAACTTCGAAAGGGTCCTTCACACCCTTGGTGCAAATCAAGAAGTTCCCCGACCTAGCCGTCTCCACTCGAGAGGAATCACGAGGGTCCCGCCCACATCCAGAGGAGCCCCGTTTCCGCCTCGTAGCTCGAGATGAGGGATCCTTTCCCTGCTTCGTCGGGAAAGAGTTCCCGGCGTTCCCGTCGCATCTCAAGAGGAGGCCCTCTCAACAGGAACGGCGAGAGGAACTCCAGGGTCGTGCCACCATTCCAAGAGTCCCCCAGATGTCTCAGTCCATTCCAGAGGAACCTCTTTTCCCTTCACCGGCTCGTCTTTCACGCCGAGGATCGACTCACACCAAGGTGGCACGTGGCACAGCCCTGTGGGAAAGCCTCGTGGGAAAGCCTCGAGGCACAGCCTCGAGGGAAAGCCACAGATCCCTTGATCCACGTGACAGGAAGCGTGACACTACTGCTGCAGCTCGGGAGGAAAGCGCACGTGCAGGCCCCCACTCGAGACGAGGCCTGACTCCCCTGGGGAGACTCAGAAGCACCCCAAGATCCATGGCAACACTGGAGAGGAAACCTCAGGTTCCGGCCCCGACTCCACACAAGGACTGAGGCCCCGGCATGGACGGGAGAGGAATCCCGAGAGGTCCCCTAGCAACTCGCATGGGGACTGGCCTTTCCTGAGGCCACCAGAGCGGGTCCCTGAGGTCCCCGTCGTAACTCGAGAAGACCTGCCGCAACTCGAGAAAATCCAGGAGGTTCTCCCCTCCAGGCGAGATGAGGCCCATTTCCGCTGAGGCGTCTCGAGGCTGATCACACCTCACCTCTGGAACGTCGAAAGGGTCCTTCACACCCTTGGTGCAAATCAAGAAGTTCCCCGACCTAGCCGTCTCCACTCGAGAGGAATCACGAGGGTCCCGCCCTCATCCAGAGGAGCCCCGTTTCCGCCTCGTAGCTCGAGATGAGGGATCCTTTCCCTGCTTCGTCGGGAAAGAGTTCCCGGCGTTCCCGTCGCATCTCAAGAGGAGGCCCTCTCAACAGGAACGGCGAGAGGAACTCCAGGGTCGTGCCACCATTCCAAGAGTCCCCCAGATGTCTCAGTCCATTACAGAGGAACCTCTATTCCCTTCACCGGCTCGTCTTTCACGCCGAGGATCGACTCACACCAAGGTGGCACGTGGCACAGCCCTGTGGGAAAGCCTCGTGGGAAAGCCTCGAGGGACAGCCTCGAGGGAAAGCCACAGATCCCTTGATCCACGTGACAGGAAGCGTGACACTACTGCTGCAGCTCGGGAGGAAAGCGCACGTGCAGGCCCCCACTCGAGACGAGGCCTGACTCCCCTGGGGAGACTCAGAAGCACCCCAAGATCCTTGGCAACACTGGAGAGGAATCCTCAGGTTCCGGCCCCGACTCCACACAAGGACTGAGGCCCCGGCATGGACGGGAGAGGAATCCCGAGAGGTCCCCTAGCAACTCGCATGGGGACTGGCCTTTCCTGAGGCCACCAGAGCGGGTCCCTGAGGTCCCCGTCGTAACTCGAGAAGACCTGCCGCAACTCGAGAAAATCCAGGAGGTTCTCCCCTCCAGGCGAGATGAGGCCCATTTCCGCTGAGGCGTCTCGAGGCTGATCACACCTCACCTCTGGAACTTCGAAAGGGTCCTTCACACCCTTGGTGCAAATCAAGAAGTTCCCCGACCTAGCCGTCTCCACTCGAGAGGAATCACGAGGGTCCCGCCCACATCCAGAGGAGCCCCGTTTCCGCCTCGTAGCTCGAGATGAGGGATCCTTTCCCTGCTTCGTCGGGAAAGAGTTCCCGGCGTTCCCGTCGCATCTCAAGAGGAGGCCCTCTCAACAGGAACGGCGAGAGGAACTCCAGGGTCGTGCCACCATTCCAAGAGTCCCCCAGATGTCTCAGTCCATTCCAGAGGAACCTCTTTTCCCTTCACCGGCTCGTCTTTCACGCCGAGGATCGACTCACCTCAAGGTGGCACAACCCTGTGGGAAAGCCTCGTGGGAAAGCCTCGAGGGACAGCCTCGAGGGAAAGCCACAGATCCCTTGATCCACGTGACAGGAAGC
The DNA here is from genome assembly GCF_023091745.1 of Budorcas taxicolor. NCBI lineage: Eukaryota > Metazoa > Chordata > Mammalia > Artiodactyla > Bovidae > Budorcas > Budorcas taxicolor. The sequence continues at coordinate 80,315 of NW_026291922.1, read as the reverse complement.
GTGACACTACTGCTGCAGCTCGGGAGGAAAGCGCACGTGCATGCCCCCACTCGAGACGAGGCCTGACTCCCCTGAGGAGACTCAGAAGCACCCCAAGATCCATGGCAACACTGGAGAGGAATCCGCAGGTTCTGGCCCCGACTCCACACAAGGACTGAGGCCCTGGCATGGACGGGAGAGGAATCCCGAGAGGTCCCCTAGCAACTCGCATGGGGACTGGCCTTTCCTGAGGCCACCAGAGCGGGTCCCTGAGGTCCCCGTCGTAACTCGAGAAGACCTGCCGCAACTCGAGAAAATCCAGGAGGTTCTCCCCTCCAGGCGAGATGAGTCCCATTTCCGCTGAGGCGTCTCGAGGCTGATCACACCTCACCTCTGGAACTTCGAAAGGGTCCTTCACACCCTTGGTGCAAATCAAGAAGTTCCCCGACCTAGCCGTCTCCACTCGAGAGGAATCACGAGGGTCCCGCCCACATCCAGAGGAGCCCCGTTTCCGCCTCGTAGCTCGAGATGAGGGATCCTTTCCCTGCTTCGTCGGGAAAGAGTTCCCGGCGTTCCCGTCGCATCTCAAGAGGAGGCCCTCTCAACAGGAACGGCGAGAGGAACTCCAGGGTCGTGCCACCATTCCAAGAGTCCCCCAGATGTCTCAGTCCATTCCAGAGGAACCTCTTTTCCCTTCACCGGCTCGTCTTTCACGCCGAGGATCGACTCACACCAAGGTGGCACGTGGCACAGCCCTGTGGGAAAGCCTCGTGGGAAAGCCTCGAGGGACAGCCTCGAGGGAAAGCCACAGATCCCTTGATCCACGTGACAGGAAGCGTGACACTACTGCTGCAGCTCGGGAGGAAAGCGCACGTGCAGGCCCCCACTCGAGACGAGGCCTGACTCCCCTGGGGAGACTCAGAAGCACCCCAAGATCCTTGGCAACACTGGAGAGGAATCCTCAGGTTCCGGCCCCGACTCCACACAAGGACTGAGGCCCTGGCATGGACGGGAGAGGAATCCCGAGAGGTCCCCTAGCAACTCGCATGATGACTGGCCTTTCCTGAGGCCACCAGAGCGGGTCCCTGAGGTCCCCGTCGTAACTCGAGAAGACCTGCCGCAACTCGAGAAAATCCAGGAGGTTCTCCCCTCCAGGCGAGATGAGGCCCATTTCCGCTGAGGCGTCTCGAGGCTGATCACACCTCACCTCTGGAACTTCGAAAGGGTCCTTCACACCCTTGGTGCAAATCAAGAAGTTCCCCGACCTAGCCGTCTCCACTCGAGAGGAATCACGAGGGTCCCGCCCACATCCAGAGGAGCCCCGTTTCCGCCTCGTAGCTCGAGATGAGGGATCCTTTCCCTGCTTCGTCGGGAAAGAGTTCCCGGCGTTCCCGTCGCATCTCAAGAGGAGGCCCTCTCAACAGGAACGGCGAGAGGAACTCCAGGGTCGTGCCACCATTCCAAGAGTCCCCCAGATGTCTCAGTCCATTACAGAGGAACCTCTTTTCCCTTCACCGGCTCGTCTTTCACGCCGAGGATCGACTCACACCAAGGTGGCACGTGGCACAGCCCTGTGGGAAAGCCTCGTGGGAAAGCCTCGAGGGACAGCCTCGAGGGAAAGCCACAGATCCCTTGATCCACGTGACAGGAAGCGTGACACTACTGCTGCAGCTCGGGAGGAAAGCGCACGTGCAGGCCCCCACTCGAGACGAGGCCTGACTCCCCTGGGGAGACTCAGAAGCACCCCAAGATCCTTGGCAACACTGGAGAGGAATCCTCAGGTTCCGGCCCCGACTCCACACAAGGACTGAGGCCCCGGCATGGACGGGAGAGGAATCCCGAGAGGTCCCCTAGCAACTCGCATGGGGACTGGCCTTTCCTGAGGCCACCAGAGCGGGTCCCTGAGGTCCCCGTCGTAACTCGAGAAGACCTGCCGCAACTCGAGAAAATCCAGGAGGTTCTCCCCTCCAGGCGAGATGAGGCCCATTTCCGCTGAGGCGTCTCGAGGCTGATCACACCTCACCTCTGGAACGTCGAAAGGGTCCTTCACACCCTTGGTGCAAATCAAGAAGTTCCCCGACCTAGCCGTCTCCACTCGAGAGGAATCACGAGGGTCCCGCCCTCATCCAGAGGAGCCCCGTTTCCGCCTCGTAGCTCGAGATGAGGGATCCTTTCCCTGCTTCGTCGGGAAAGAGTTCCCGGCGTTCCCGTCGCATCTCAAGAGGAGGCCCTCTCAACAGGAACGGCGAGAGGAACTCCAGGGTCGTGCCACCATTCCAAGAGTCCCCCAGATGTCTCAGTCCATTCCACAGGAACCTCTTTTCCCTTCACCGGCTCGTCTTTCACGCCGAGGATCGACTCACACCAAGGTGGCACGTGGCACAGCCCTGTGGGAAAGCCTCGTGGGAAAGCCTCGAGGGACAGCCTCGAGGGAAAGCCACAGATCCCTTGATCCACGTGACAGGAAGCGTGACACTACTGCTGCAGCTCGGGAGGAAAGCGCACGTGCAGGCCCCCACTCGAGACGAGGCCTGACTCCCCTGGGGAGACTCAGAAGCACCCCAAGATCCTTGGCAACACTGGAGAGGAATCCTCAGGTTCCGGCCCCGACTCCACACAAGGACTGAGGCCCCGGCATGGACGGGAGAGGAATCCCGAGAGGTCCCCTAGCAACTCGCATGGGGACTGGCCTTTCCTGAGGCCACCAGAGCGGGTCCCTGAGGTCCCCGTCGTAACTCGAGAAGACCTGCCGCAACTCGAGAAAATCCAGGAGGTTCTCCCCTCCAGGCGAGATGAGGCCCATTTCCGCTGAGGCGTCTCGAGGCTGATCACACCTCACCTCTGGAACTTCGAAAGGGTCCTTCACACCCTTGGTGCAAATCAAGAAGTTCCCCGACCTAGCCGTCTCCACTCGAGAGGAATCACGAGGGTCCCGCCCACATCCAGAGGAGCCCCGTTTCCGCCTCGTAGCTCGAGATGAGGGATCCTTTCCCTGCTTCGTCGGGAAAGAGTTCCCGGCGTTCCCGTCGCATCTCAAGAGGAGGCCCTCTCAACAGGAACGGCGAGAGGAACTCCAGGGTCGTGCCACCATTCCAAGAGTCCCCCAGATGTCTCAGTCCATTCCAGAGGAACCTCTTTTCCCTTCACCGGCTCGTCTTTCACGCCGAGGATCGACTCACCTCAAGGTGGCACGTGGCACAGCCCTGTGGGAAAGCCTCGTGGGAAAGCCTCGAGGGACAGCCTCGAGGGAAAGCCACAGATCCCTTGATCCACGTGACAGGAAGCGTGACACTACTGCTGCAGCTCGGGAGGAAAGCGCACGTGCATGCCCCCACTCGAGACGAGGCCTGACTCCCCTGAGGAGACTCAGAAGCACCCCAAGATCCATGGCAACACTGGAGAGGAATCCGCAGGTTCTGGCCCCGACTCCACACAAGGACTGAGGCCCTGGCATGGACGGGAGAGGAATCCCGAGAGGTCCCCTAGCAACTCGCATGGGGACTGGCCTTTCCTGAGGCCACCAGAGCGGGTCCCTGAGGTCCCCGTCGTAACTCGAGAAGACCTGCCGCAACTCGAGAAAATCCAGGAGGTTCTCCCCTCCAGGCGAGATGAGTCCCATTTCCGCTGAGGCGTCTCGAGGCTGATCACACCTCACCTCTGGAACTTCGAAAGGGTCCTTCACACCCTTGGTGCAAATCAAGAAGTTCCCCGACCTAGCCGTCTCCACTCGAGAGGAATCACGAGGGTCCCGCCCACATCCAGAGGAGCCCCGTTTCCGCCTCGTAGCTCGAGATGAGGGATCCTTTCCCTGCTTCGTCGGGAAAGAGTTCCCGGCGTTCCCGTCGCATCTCAAGAGGAGGCCCTCTCAACAGGAACGGCGAGAGGAACTCCAGGGTCGTGCCACCATTCCAAGAGTCCCCCAGATGTCTCAGTCCATTCCAGAGGAACCTCTTTTCCCTTCACCGGCTCGTCTTTCACGCCGAGGATCGACTCACACCAAGGTGGCACGTGGCACAGCCCTGTGGGAAAGCCTCGTGGGAAAGCCTCGAGGGACAGCCTCGAGGGAAAGCCACAGATCCCTTGATCCACGTGACAGGAAGCGTGACACTACTGCTGCAGCTCGGGAGGAAAGCGCACGTGCAGGCCCCCACTCGAGACGAGGCCTGACTCCCCTGGGGAGACTCAGAAGCACCCCAAGATCCTTGGCAACACTGGAGAGGAATCCTCAGGTTCCGGCCCCGACTCCACACAAGGACTGAGGCCCTGGCATGGACGGGAGAGGAATCCCGAGAGGTCCCCTAGCAACTCGCATGGGGACTGGCCTTTCCTGAGGCCACCAGAGCGGGTCCCTGAGGTCCCCGTCGTAACTCGAGAAGACCTGCCGCAACTCGAGAAAATCCAGGAGGTTCTCCCCTCCAGGCGAGATGAGGCCCATTTCCGCTGAGGCGTCTCGAGGCTGATCACACCTCACCTCTGGAACTTCGAAAGGGTCCTTCACACCCTTGGTGCAAATCAAGAAGTTCCCCGACCTAGCCGTCTCCACTCGAGAGGAATCACGAGGGTCCCGCCCACATCCAGAGGAGCCCCGTTTCCGCCTCGTAGCTCGAGATGAGGGATCCTTTCCCTGCTTCGTCGGGAAAGAGTTCCCGGCGTTCCCGTCGCATCTCAAGAGGAGGCCCTCTCAACAGGAACGGCGAGAGGAACTCCAGGGTCGTGCCACCATTCCAAGAGTCCCCCAGATGTCTCAGTCCATTACAGAGGAACCTCTTTTCCCTTCACCGGCTCGTCTTTCACGCCGAGGATCGACTCACACCAAGGTGGCACGTGGCACAGCCCTGTGGGAAAGCCTCGTGGGAAAGCCTCGAGGGACAGCCTCGAGGGAAAGCCACAGATCCCTTGATCCACGTGACAGGAAGCGTGACACTACTGCTGCAGCTCGGGAGGAAAGCGCACGTGCAGGCCCCCACTCGAGACGAGGCCTGACTCCCCTGGGGAGACTCAGAAGCACCCCAAGATCCTTGGCAACACTGGAGAGGAATCCTCAGGTTCCGGCCCCGACTCCACACAAGGACTGAGGCCCCGGCATGGACGGGAGAGGAATCCCGAGAGGTCCCCTAGCAACTCGCATGGGGACTGGCCTTTCCTGAGGCCACCAGAGCGGGTCCCTGAGGTCCCCGTCGTAACTCGAGAAGACCTGCCGCAACTCGAGAAAATCCAGGAGGTTCTCCCCTCCAGGCGAGATGAGTCCCATTTCCGCTGAGGCGTCTCGAGGCTGATCACACCTCACCTCTGGAACTTCGAAAGGGTCCTTCACACCCTTGGTGCAAATCAAGAAGTTCCCCGACCTAGCCGTCTCCACTCGAGAGGAATCACGAGGGTCCCGCCCACATCCAGAGGAGCCCCGTTTCCGCCTCGTAGCTCGAGATGAGGGATCCTTTCCCTGCTTCGTCGGGAAAGAGTTCCCGGCGTTCCCGTCGCATCTCAAGAGGAGGCCCTCTCAACAGGAACGGCGAGAGGAACTCCAGGGTCGTGCCACCATTCCAAGAGTCCCCCAGATGTCTCAGTCCATTCCAGAGGAACCTCTTTTCCCTTCACCGGCTCGTCTTTCACGCCGAGGATCGACTCACCTCAAGGTGGCACGTGGCACAGCCCTGTGGGAAAGCCTCGTGGGAAAGCCTCGAGGGACAGCCTCGAGGGAAAGCCACAGATCCCTTGATCCACGTGACAGGAAGCGTGACACTACTGCTGCAGCTCGGGAGGAAAGCGCACGTGCATGCCCCCACTCGAGACGAGGCCTGACTCCCCTGAGGAGACTCAGAAGCACCCCAAGATCCATGGCAACACTGGAGAGGAATCCGCAGGTTCCGGCCCCGACTCCACACAAGGACTGAGGCCCCGGCATGGACGGGAGAGGAATCCCGAGAGGTCCCCTAGCAACTCGCATGGGGACTGGCCTTTCCTGAGGCCACCAGAGCGGGTCCCTGAGGTCCCCGTCGTAACTCGAGAAGACCTGCCGCAACTCGAGAAAATCCAGGAGGTTCTCCCCTCCAGGCGAGATGAGGCCCATTTCCGCTGAGGCGTCTCGAGGCTGATCACACCTCACCTCTGGAACTTCGAAAGGGTCCTTCACACCCTTGGTGCAAATCAAGAAGTTCCCCGACCTAGCCGTCTCCACTCGAGAGGAATCACGAGGGTCCCGCCCACATCCAGAGGAGCCCCGTTTCCGCCTCGTAGCTCGAGATGAGGGATCCTTTCCCTGCTTCGTCGGGAAAGAGTTCCCGGCGTTCCCGTCGCATCTCAAGAGGAGGCCCTCTCAACAGGAATGGCGAGAGGAACTCCAGGGTCGTGCCACCATTCCAAGAGTCCCCCAGATGTCTCAGTCCATTCCAGAGGAACCTCTTTTCCCTTCACCGGCTCGTCTTTCACGCCGAGGATCGACTCACACCAAGGTGGCACGTGGCACAGCCCTGTGGGAAAGCCTCGTGGGAAAGCCTCGAGGGACAGCCTCGAGGGAAAGCCACAGATCCCTTGATCCACGTGACAGGAAGCGTGACACTACTGCTGCAGCTCGGGAGGAAAGCGCACGTGCAGGCCCCCACTCGAGACGAGGCCTGACTCCCCTGGGGAGACTCAGAAGCACCCCAAGATCCTTGGCAACACTGGAGAGGAATCCTCAGGTTCCGGCCCCGACTCCACACAAGGACTGAGGCCCTGGCATGGACGGGAGAGGAATCCCGAGAGGTCCCCTAGCAACTCGCATGGGGACTGGCCTTTCCTGAGGCCACCAGAGCGGGTCCCTGAGGTCCCCGTCGTAACTCGAGAAGACCTGCCGCAACTCGAGAAAATCCAGGAGGTTCTCCCCTCCAGGCGAGATGAGGCCCATTTCCGCTGAGGCGTCTCGAGGCTGATCACACCTCACCTCTGGAACTTCGAAAGGGTCCTTCACACCCTTGGTGCAAATCAAGAAGTTCCCCGACCTAGCCGTCTCCACTCGAGAGGAATCACGAGGGTCCCGCCCACATCCAGAGGAGCCCCGTTTCCGCCTCGTAGCTCGAGATGAGGGATCCTTTCCCTGCTTCGTCGGGAAAGAGTTCCCGGCGTTCCCGTCGCATCTCAAGAGGAGGCCCTCTCAACAGGAACGGCGAGAGGAACTCCAGGGTCGTGCCACCATTCCAAGAGTCCCCCAGATGTCTCAGTCCATTACAGAGGAACCTCTTTTCCCTTCACCGGCTCGTCTTTCACGCCGAGGATCGACTCACACCAAGGTGGCACGTGGCACAGCCCTGTGGGAAAGCCTCGTGGGAAAGCCTCGAGGGACAGCCTCGAGGGAAAGCCACAGATCCCTTGATCCACGTGACAGGAAGCGTGACACTACTGCTGCAGCTCGGGAGGAAAGCGCACGTGCAGGCCCCCACTCGAGACGAGGCCTGACTCCCCTGGGGAGACTCAGAAGCACCCCAAGATCCTTGGCAACACTGGAGAGGAATCCTCAGGTTCCGGCCCCGACTCCACACAAGGACTGAGGCCCCGGCATGGACGGGAGAGGAATCCCGAGAGGTCCCCTAGCAACTCGCATGGGGACTGGCCTTTCCTGAGGCCACCAGAGCGGGTCCCTGAGGTCCCCGTCGTAACTCGAGAAGACCTGCCGCAACTCGAGAAAATCCAGGAGGTTCTCCCCTCCAGGCGAGATGAGTCCCATTTCCGCTGAGGCGTCTCGAGGCTGATCACACCTCACCTCTGGAACTTCGAAAGGGTCCTTCACACCCTTGGTGCAAATCAAGAAGTTCCCCGACCTAGCCGTCTCCACTCGAGAGGAATCACGAGGGTCCCGCCCACATCCAGAGGAGCCCCGTTTCCGCCTCGTAGCTCGAGATGAGGGATCCTTTCCCTGCTTCGTCGGGAAAGAGTTCCCGGCGTTCCCGTCGCATCTCAAGAGGAGGCCCTCTCAACAGGAACGGCGAGAGGAACTCCAGGGTCGTGCCACCATTCCAAGAGTCCCCCAGATGTCTCAGTCCATTCCAGAGGAACCTCTTTTCCCTTCACCGGCTCGTCTTTCACGCCGAGGATCGACTCACCTCAAGGTGGCACGTGGCACAGCCCTGTGGGAAAGCCTCGTGGGAAAGCCTCGAGGGACAGCCTCGAGGGAAAGCCACAGATCCCTTGATCCACGTGACAGGAAGCGTGACACTACTGCTGCAGCTCGGGAGGAAAGCGCACGTGCATGCCCCCACTCGAGACGAGGCCTGACTCCCCTGAGGAGACTCAGAAGCACCCCAAGATCCATGGCAACACTGGAGAGGAATCCGCAGGTTCCGGCCCCGACTCCACACAAGGACTGAGGCCCCGGCATGGACGGGAGAGGAATCCCGAGAGGTCCCCTAGCAACTCGCATGGGGACTGGCCTTTCCTGAGGCCACCAGAGCGGGTCCCTGAGGTCCCCGTCGTAACTCGAGAAGACCTGCCGCAACTCGAGAAAATCCAGGAGGTTCTCCCCTCCAGGCGAGATGAGGCCCATTTCCGCTGAGGCGTCTCGAGGCTGATCACACCTCACCTCTGGAACTTCGAAAGGGTCCTTCACACCCTTGGTGCAAATCAAGAAGTTCCCCGACCTAGCCGTCTCCACTCGAGAGGAATCACGAGGGTCCCGCCCACATCCAGAGGAGCCCCGTTTCCGCCTCGTAGCTCGAGATGAGGGATCCTTTCCCTGCTTCGTCGGGAAAGAGTTCCCGGCGTTCCCGTCGCATCTCAAGAGGAGGCCCTCTCAACAGGAACGGCGAGAGGAACTCCAGGGTCGTGCCACCATTCCAAGAGTCCCCCAGATGTCTCAGTCCATTCCAGAGGAACCTCTTTTCCCTTCACCGGCTCGTCTTTCACGCCGAGGATCGACTCACACCAAGGTGGCACGTGGCACAGCCCTGTGGGAAAGCCTCGTGGGAAAGCCTCGAGGGACAGCCTCGAGGGAAAGCCACAGATCCCTTGATCCACGTGACAGGAAGCGTGACACTACTGCTGCAGCTCGGGAGGAAAGCGCACGTGCAGGCCCCCACTCGAGACGAGGCCTGACTCCCCTGGGGAGACTCAGAAGCACCCCAAGATCCTTGGCAACACTGGAGAGGAATCCTCAGGTTCCGGCCCCGACTCCACACAAGGACTGAGGCCCTGGCATGGACGGGAGAGGAATCCCGAGAGGTCCCCTAGCAACTCGCATGGGGACTGGCCTTTCCTGAGGCCACCAGAGCGGGTCCCTGAGGTCCCCGTCGTAACTCGAGAAGACCTGCCGCAACTCGAGAAAATCCAGGAGGTTCTCCCCTCCAGGCGAGATGAGGCCCATTTCCGCTGAGGCGTCTCGAGGCTGATCACACCTCACCTCTGGAACTTCGAAAGGGTCCTTCACACCCTTGGTGCAAATCAAGAAGTTCCCCGACCTAGCCGTCTCCACTCGAGAGGAATCACGAGGGTCCCGCCCACATCCAGAGGAGCCCCGTTTCCGCCTCGTAGCTCGAGATGAGGGATCCTTTCCCTGCTTCGTCGGGAAAGAGTTCCCGGCGTTCCCGTCGCATCTCAAGAGGAGGCCCTCTCAACAGGAACGGCGAGAGGAACTCCAGGGTCGTGCCACCATTCCAAGAGTCCCCCAGATGTCTCAGTCCATTACAGAGGAACCTCTTTTCCCTTCACCGGCTCGTCTTTCACGCCGAGGATCGACTCACACCAAGGTGGCACGTGGCACAGCCCTGTGGGAAAGCCTCGTGGGAAAGCCTCGAGGGACAGCCTCGAGGGAAAGCCACAGATCCCTTGATCCACGTGACAGGAAGCGTGACACTACTGCTGCAGCTCGGGAGGAAAGCGCACGTGCAGGCCCCCACTCGAGACGAGGCCTGACTCCCCTGGGGAGACTCAGAAGCACCCCAAGATCCTTGGCAACACTGGAGAGGAATCCTCAGGTTCCGGCCCCGACTCCACACAAGGACTGAGGCCCTGGCATGGACGGGAGAGGAATCCCGAGAGGTCCCCTAGCAACTCGCATGGGGACTGGCCTTTCCTGAGGCCACCAGAGCGGGTCCCTGAGGTCCCCGTCGTAACTCGAGAAGACCTGCCGCAACTCGAGAAAATCCAGGAGGTTCTCCCCTCCAGGCGAGATGAGGCCCATTTCCGCTGAGGCGTCTCGAGGCTGATCACACCTCACCTCTGGAACTTCGAAAGGGTCCTTCACACCCTTGGTGCAAATCAAGAAGTTCCCCGACCTAGCCGTCTCCACTCGAGAGGAATCACGAGGGTCCCGCCCACATCCAGAGGAGCCCCGTTTCCGCCTCGTAGCTCGAGATGAGGGATCCTTTCCCTGCTTCGTCGGGAAAGAGTTCCCGGCGTTCCCGTCGCATCTCAAGAGGAGGCCCTCTCAACAGGAACGGCGAGAGGAACTCCAGGGTCGTGCCACCATTCCAAGAGTCCCCCAGATGTCTCAGTCCATTCCAGAGGAACCTCTTTTCCCTTCACCGGCTCGTCTTTCACGCCGAGGATCGACTCACACCAAGGTGGCACGTGGCACAGCCCTGTGGGAAAGCCTCGTGGGAAAGCCTCGAGGGACAGCCTCGAGGGAAAGCCACAGATCCCTTGATCCACGTGACAGGAAGCGTGACACTACTGCTGCAGCTCGGGAGGAAAGCGCACGTGCAGGCCCCCACTCGAGACGAGGCCTGACTCCCCTGGGGAGACTCAGAAGCACCCCAAGATCCTTGGCAACACTGGAGAGGAATCCTCAGGTTCCGGCCCCGACTCCACACAAGGACTGAGGCCCTGGCATGGACGGGAGAGGAATCCCGAGAGGTCCCCTAGCAACTCGCATGGGGACTGGCCTTTCCTGAGGCCACCAGAGCGGGTCCCTGAGGTCCCCGTCGTAACTCGAGAAGACCTGCCGCAACTCGAGAAAATCCAGGAGGTTCTCCCCTCCAGGCGAGATGAGGCCCATTTCCGCTGAGGCGTCTCGAGGCTGATCACACCTCACCTCTGGAACTTCGAAAGGGTCCTTCACACCCTTGGTGCAAATCAAGAAGTTCCCCGACCTAGCCGTCTCCACTCGAGAGGAATCACGAGGGTCCCGCCCACATCCAGAGGAGCCCCGTTTCCGCCTCGTAGCTCGAGATGAGGGATCCTTTCCCTGCTTCGTCGGGAAAGAGTTCCCGGCGTTCCCGTCGCATCTCAAGAGGAGGCCCTCTCAACAGGAACGGCGAGAGGAACTCCAGGGTCGTGCCACCATTCCAAGAGTCCCCCAGATGTCTCAGTCCATTCCAGAGGAACCTCTTTTCCCTTCACCGGCTCGTCTTTCACGCCGAGGATCGACTCACACCAAGGTGGCACGTGGCACAGCCCTGTGGGAAAGCCTCGTGGGAAAGCCTCGAGGGACAGCCTCGAGGGAAAGCCACAGATCCCTTGATCCACGTGACAGGAAGCGTGACACTACTGCTGCAGCTCGGGAGGAAAGCGCACGTGCAGGCCCCCACTCGAGACGAGGCCTGACTCCCCTGGGGAGACTCAGAAGCACCCCAAGATCCTTGGCAACACTGGAGAGGAATCCTCAGGTTCCGGCCCCGACTCCACACAAGGACTGAGGCCCCGGCATGGACGGGAGAGGAATCCCGAGAGGTCCCCTAGCAACTCGCATGGGGACTGGCCTTTCCTGAGGCCACCACAGCGGGTCCCTGAGGTCCCCGTCGTAACTCGAGAAGACCTGCCGCAACTCGAGAAAATCCAGGAGGTTCTCCCCTCCAGGCGAGATGAGTCCCATTTCCGCTGAGGCGTCTCGAGGCTGATCACACCTCACCTCTGGAACTTCGAAAGGGTCCTTCACACCCTTGGTGCAAATCAAGAAGTTCCCCGACCTAGCCGTCTCCACTCGAGAGGAATCACGAGGGTCCCGCCCACATCCAGAGGAGCCCCGTTTCCGCCTCGTAGCTCGAGATGAGGGATCCTTTCCCTGCTTCGTCGGGAAAGAGTTCCCGGCGTTCCCGTCGCATCTCAAGAGGAGGCCCTCTCAACAGGAACGGCGAGAGGAACTCCAGGGTCGTGCCACCATTCCAAGAGTCCCCCAGATGTCTCAGTCCATTCCAGAGGAACCTCTTTTCCCTTCACCGGCTCGTCTTTCACGCCGAGGATCGACTCACACCAAGGTGGCACGTGGCACAGCCCTGTGGGAAAGCCTCGTGGGAAAGCCTCGAGGGACAGCCTCGAGGGAAAGCCACAGATCCCTTGATCCACGTGACAGGAAGCGTGACACTACTGCTGCAGCTCGGGAGGAAAGCGCACGTGCAGGCCCCCACTCGAGACGAGGCCTGACTCCCCTGGGGAGACTCAGAAGCACCCCAAGATCCTTGGCAACACTGGAGAGGAATCCTCAGGTTCCGGCCCCGACTCCACACAAGGACTGAGGCCCCGGCATGGACGGGAGAGGAATCCCGAGAGGTCCCCTAGCAACTCGCATGGGGACTGGCCTTTCCTGAGGCCACCAGAGCGGGTCCCTGAGGTCCCCGTCGTAACTCGAGAAGACCTGCCGCAACTCGAGAAAATCCAGGAGGTTCTCCCCTCCAGGCGAGATGAGGCCCATTTCCGCTGAGGCGTCTCGAGGCTGATCACACCTCACCTCTGGAACTTCGAAAGGGTCCTTCACACCCTTGGTGCAAATCAATTCCCCGACATACCCGTCTCCACTCGAGAGGAATCACGAGGGTCCCGCCCACATCCAGAGGAGCCCCGTTTCCGCCTCGTAGCTCGAGATGAGGGATCCTTTCCCTGCTTCGTCGAGAAAGAGTTCCCGGCGTTCCCGTCGCATCTCAAGAGGAGGCCCTCTCAACAGGAACGGCGAGAGGAACTCCAGGGTCGTGCCACCATTCCAAGAGTCCCCCAGATGTCTCAGTCCATTCCAGAGGAACCTCTTTTCCCTTCACCGGCTCGTCTTTCACGCCGAGGATCGACTCACACCAAGGTGGCACGTGGCACAGCCCTGTGGGAAAGCCTCGTGGGAAAGCCTCGAGGGACAGCCTCGAGGGAAAGCCACAGATCCCTTGATCCACGTGACAGGAAGCGTGACACTACTGCTGCAGCTCGGGAGGAAAGCGCACGTGCATGCCCCCACTCGAGACGAGGCCTGACTCCCCTGGGGAGACTCAGAAGCACCCCAAGATCCATGGCAACACTGGAGAGGAATCCTCAGGTTCCGGCCCCGACTCCACACAAGGACTGAGGCCCCGGCATGGACGGGAGAGGAATCCCGAGAGGTCCCCTAGCAACTCGCATGGGGACTGGCCTTTCCTGAGGCCACCAGAGCGGGTCCCTGAGGTCCCCGTCGTAACTCGAGAAGACCTGCCGCAACTCGAGAAAATCCAGGAGGTTCTCCCCTCCAGGCGAGATGAGGCCCATTTCCGCTGAGGCGTCTCGAGGCTGATCACACCTCCCCTCTGGAACTTCGAAAGGGTCCTTCACACCCTAGGTGCAAATCAAGAAGTTCCCCGACATACCCGACTCCACTCGAGAGGAATCACGAGGGTCCCGCCCACATCCAGAGGAGCCCCGTTTGCGCCTCGTAGCTCGAGATGAGGGATCCTTTCCCTGCTTCGTCGGGAAAGAGTTCCCGGCGTTCCCGTCGCATCTCAAGAGGAGGCCCTCTCAACAGGAACGGCGAGAGGAACTCCAGGGTCGTGCCACCATTCCAAGAGTCCCCCAGATGTCTCAGTCCATTCCAGAGGAACCTCTTTTCCCTTCACCGGCTCGTCTTTCACGCCGAGGATCGACTCACACCAAGGTGGCACGTGGCACAGCCCTGTGGGAAAGCCTCGTGGGAAAGCCTCGAGGGACAGCCTCGAGGGAAAGCCACAGATCCCTTGATCCACGTGACAGGAAGCGTGACAATACTGCTGCAGCTCGGGAGGAACGTGCACGTGCATGCCCCCACTCGAGACGAGGCCTGACTCCCCTGGGGAGACTCAGAAGCACCCCAAGATCCATGGCAACACTGGAGAGGAATCCTCAGGTTCCGGCCCCGACTCCACACAAGGACTGAGGCCCCGGAATGGACGGGAGAGGAATCCCGAGAGGTCCCCTAGCAACTCGCATGGGGACTGGCCTTTCCTGAGGCCACCAGAGCGGGTCCCTGAGGTCCCCGTCGTAACTCGAGAAGACCTGCCGCAACTGGAGAAAATCCAGGAGCTTCTCCCCTCCAGGCGAGATGAGGCCCATTTCCAATGAGGCGTCTCGAGGCTGATCACACCTCCCCTCTGGAACTTCGAAAGGGTCCTTCACACCCTTGGTGCAAATCAAGAAGTTCCCCGACATACCCGTCTCCACTCGAGAGGAATCACGAGGGTCCCGCCCACATCCAGAGGAGCCCCGTTTCTGCCTCGTAGCTCGAGATGAGGGATCCTTTCCCTGCTTCGTCGGGAAAGAGTTCCCGGCGTTCCCGTCGCATCTCAAGAGGAGGCCCTCTCAACAGGAACGGCAAGAGGAACTCCAGGGTCGTGCCACCATTCCAAGAGTCCCCCAGATGTCTCAGTCCATTCCAGAGGAACCTCTTTTCCCTTCACCGGCTCGTCTTTCACGCCGAGGATCGACTCACACCAAGGTGGCACGTGGCACAGCCCTGTGGGAAAGCCTCGTGGGAAAGCCTCGAGGGACAGCCTCGAGGGAAAGCCACAGATCCCTTGATCCACGTGACAGGAAGCGTGACACTACTGCTGCAGCTCGGGAGGAAAGCGCACGTGCATGCCCCCACTCGAGACGAGGCCTGACTCCCCTGGGGAGACTCAGAAGCACCCCAAGATCCATGGCAACACTGGAGAGGAATCCTCAGGTTCCGGCCCCGACTCCACACAAGGACTGAGGCCCCGGCATGGATGGGAGAGGAATCCCGAGAGGTCCCTAGCAACTCGCATGGGGACTGGCCTTTCCTGAGGCCACCAGAGCACGTCCCTGAGGTCCCCGTCGTAACTCGAGAAGACCTGCCACAACTCGAGAAAATCCAGGAGGTTCTCCCCTCCAGGCGAGATGAGGAGCATTTCCGCTGAGGCGTCTCGAGGCTGATCACACCTCACCTCTGGAACTTCGAAAGGGTCCTTCACACCCTTGGTGCAAATCAAGAAGTTCCCCGACATACCCGTCTCCACTCGAGAGGAATCACGAGGGTCCCGCCCACATCCAGAGGAGCCCCGTTTCCGCCTCGTAGCTCGAGATGAGGGATCCTTTCCCTGCTTCGTCGAGAAAGAGTTCCCGGCGTTCCCGTCGCATCTCAAGAGGAGGCCCTCTCAACAGGAACGGCGAGAGGAACTCCAGGGTCGTGCCACCATTCCAAGAGTCCCCCAGATGTCTCAGTCCATTCCAGAGGAACCTCTTTTCCCTTCACCGGCTCGTCTTTCACGCCGAGGATCGACTCACACCAAGGTGGCACGTGGCACAGCCCTGTGGGAAAGCCTCGTGGGAAAGCCTCGAGGGACAGCCTCGAGGGAAAGCCACAGATCCCTTGATCCACGTGACAGGAAGCGTGACACTACTGCTGCAGCTCGGGAGGAAAGCGCACGTGCATGCCCCCACTCGAGACGAGGCCTGACTCCCCTGGGGAGACTCAGAAGCACCCCAAGATCCATGGCAACACTGGAGAGGAATCCTCAGGTTCCGGCCCCGACTCCACACAAGGACTGAGGCCCCGGCATGGACGGGAGAGGAATCCCGAGAGGTCCCCTAGCAACTCGCATGGGGACTGGCCTTTCCTGAGGCCACCAGAGCGGGTCCCTGAGGTCCCCGTCGTAACTCGAGAAGACCTGCCGCAACTCGAGAAAATCCAGGAGGTTCTCCCCTCCAGGCGAGATGAGGCCCATTTCCGCTGAGGCGTCTCGAGGCTGATCACACCTCCCCTCTGGAACTTCGAAAGGGTCCTTCACACCCTAGGTGCAAATCAAGAAGTTCCCCGACATACCCGACTCCACTCGAGAGGAATCACGAGGGTCCCGCCCACATCCAGAGGAGCCCCGTTTGCGCCTCGTAGCTCGAGATGAGGGATCCTTTCCCTGCTTCGTCGGGAAAGAGTTCCCGGCGTTCCCGTCGCATCTCAAGAGGAGGCCCTCTCAAAAGGAACGGCGAGAGGAACTCCAGGGTCGTGCCACCATTCCAAGAGTCCCCCAGATGTCTCAGTCCATTCCAGAGGAACCTCTTTTCCCTTCACCGGCTCGTCTTTCACGCCGAGGATCGACTCACACCAAGGTGGCACGTGGCACAGCCCTGTGGGAAAGCCTCGTGGGAAAGCCTCGAGGGACAGCCTCGAGGGAAAGCCACAGATCCCTTGATCCACGTGACAGGAAGCGTGACACTACTGCTGCAGCTCGGGAGGAAAGCGCACGTGCATGCCCCCACTCGAGACGAGGCCTGACTCCCCTGGGGAGACTCAGAAGCACCCCAAGATCCATGGCAACACTGGAGAGGAATCCTCAGGTTCCGGCCCCGACTCCACACAAGGACTGAGGCCCCGGCATGGACGGGAGAGGAATCCCGAGAGGTCCCCTAGCAACTCGCATGGGGACTGGCCTTTCCTGAGGCCACCAGAGCGGGTCCCTGTGGTCCCCGTCGTAAATCGAGAAGACCTGCCGCAACTGGAGAAAATCCAGGAGGTTCTCCCCTCCAGGCGAGATGAGGCCCATTTCCGCTGAGGCGTCTCGAGGCTGATCACACCTCACCTCTGGAACTTTGAAAGGGTCCTTCACACCCTTGGTGCAAATCAAGAAGTTCCCCGACATACCCGTCTCCACTCGAGAGGAATCACGAGGGTCCCGCCCACATCCAGAGGAGCCCCGTTTCCGCCTCGTAGCTCGAGATGAGGGATCCTTTCCCTGCTTCATCGGGAAAGAGTTCCCGGCATTCACGTCGCATCTCAAGAGGAGGCCCTCTCAACAGGAACGGCGAGAGGAACTCCAGGGTCGTGCCACCATTCCAAGAGTCCCCCAGATGTCTCAGTCCATTCCAGAGGAACCTCTTTTCCCTTCACCGGCTCGTCTTTCACGCCGAGGATCGACTCACACCAAGGTGGCACGTGGCACAGCCCTGTGGGAAAGCCTCGTGGGAAAGCCTCGAGGGACAGCCTCAAGGGAAAGCCACAGATCCTTTGATCCACGTGACAGGAAGCGTGACACTAATGCTGCAGCTCGGGAGGAAAGCGCACGTGCATGGCCCCACTCGAGACGAGGCCTGACTCCCCTGGGGAGACTCAGAAGCACCCCAAGATCCATGGCAACACTGGAGAGGAATCCTCAGGTTCCGGCCCCGACTCCACACAAGGACTGAGGCCCCGGCATGGACGGGAGAGGAATCCCGAGAGGTCCCCTAGCAACTCGCATGGGGACTGGCCTTTCCTGAGGCCACCAGAGCGGGTCCCTGAGGTCCCCGTCGTAACTCGAGAAGACCTGCCGCAACTCGAGAAAATCCAGGAGGTTCTCCCCTCCAGGCGAGATGAGGCCCATTTCCGCTGAGGCGTCTCGAGGCTGATCACACCTCCCCTCTGGAACTTCGAAAGGGTCCTTCACACCCTTGGTGCAAATCAAGAAGTTCCCCGACATACCCGACTCCACTCGAGAGGAATCACGTGGGTCCCGCCCACATCCAGAGGAGCCCCGTTTCCGCCTCGTAGCTCGAGATGAGGGATCCTTTCCCTGCTTCGTCGGGAAAGAGTTCCCGGCGTTCCCGTCGCATCTCAAGAGGAGGCCCTCTCAACAGGAACGGCGAGAGGAACTCCAGGGTCGTGCCACCATTCCAAGAGTCCCCCAGATGTCTCAGTCCATTCCAGAGGAACCTCTTTTCCCTTCACCGGCTCGTCTTTCACGCCGAGGATCGACTCACACCAAGGTGGCACGTGGCACAGCCCTGTGGGAAAGCCTCGTGGGAAAGCCTCGAGGGACAGCCTCGAGGGAAAGCCACAGATCCCTTGATCCACGTGACAGGAAGCGTGACACTACTGCTGCAGCTCGGGAGGAACGTGCACGTGCATGCCCCCACTCGAGACGAGGCCTGACTCCCCTGGGGAGACTCAGAAGCACCCCAAGATCCATGGCAACACTGGAGAGGAATCCTCAGGTTCCGGCCCCGACTCCACACAAGGACTGAGGCCCCGGAATGGACGGGAGAGGAATCCCGAGAGGTCCCTAGCAACTCGCATGGGGACTGGCCTTTCCTGAGGCCACCAGAGCACGTCCCTGAGGTCCCCGTCGTAACTCGAGAAGACCTGCCACAACTCGAGAAAATCCAGGAGGTTCTCCCCTCCAGGCGAGATGAGGAGCATTTCCACTGAGGTGTCTCGAGGCTGATCACACCTCACCTCTGGAACTTCGAAAGGGTCCTTCACACCCTTGGTGCAAATCAAGAAGTTCCCCGACATACCCGTCTCCACTCGAGAGGAATCACGAGGGTCCCGCCCACATCCAGAGGAGCCCCGTTTCCGCCTCGTAGCTCGAGATGTGGGATCCTTTCCCTGCTTCGTCGAGAAAGAGTTCCCGGCGTTCCCGTCGCATCTCAAGAGGAGGCCCTCTCAACAGGAACGGCGAGAGGAACTCCAGGGTCGTGCCACCATTCCAAGAGTCCCCCAGATGTCTCAGTCCATTCCAGAGGAACCTCTTTTCCCTTCACCGGCTCGTCTTTCACGCCGAGGATCGACTCACACCAAGGTGGCACGTGGCACAGCCCTGTGGGAAAGCCTCGTGGGAAAGCCTCGAGGGACAGCCTCGAGGGAAAGCCACAGATCCCTTGATCCAAGTGACAGGAAGCGTGACACTACTGCTGCAGCTCGGGAGGAACGCGCACGTGCATGCCCCCACTCGAGACGAGGCCTGACTCCCCTGGGGAGACTCAGAAGCACCCCAAGATCCATGGCAACACTGGAGAGGAATCCTCAGGTTCCGGCCCCGACTCCACACAAGGACTGAGGCCCCGGCATGGACGGGAGAGGAATCCCGAGAGGTCCCCTAGCAACTCGCATGGGGACTGGCCTTTCCTGAGGCCACCAGAGCGGGTCCCTGAGGTCCCCGTCGTAACTCGAGAAGACCTGCCGCAACTCGAGAAAATCCAGGAGGTTCTCCCCTCCAGGCGAGATGAGGCCCATTTCCGCTGAGGCGTCTCGATGCTGATCACACCTCCCCTCTGGAACTTCGAAAGGGTCCTTCACACCCTAGGTGCAAATCAAGAAGTTCCCCGACATACCCGACGCCACTCGAGAGGAATCACGAGGGTCCCGCCCACAACCAGAGGAGCCCCGTTTCCGCCTCGTAGCTCGAGATGAGGGATCCTTTCCCTGCTTCGTCGGGAAAGAGTTCCCGGCGTTCCCGTCGCATCTCAAGAGGAGGCCCTCTCAACAGGAACGGCGAGAGGAACTCCAGGGTCGTGCCACCATTCCAAGAGTCCCCCAGATGTCTCAGTCCATTCCAGAGGAACCTCTTTTCCCTTCACCGGCTCGTCTTTCACGCCGAGGATCGACTCACACCAAGGTGGCACGTGGCACAGCCCTGTGGGAAAGCCTCGTGGGAAAGCCTCGAGGGACAGCCTCGAGGGAAAGCCACAGATCCCTTGATCCACGTGACAGGAAGCGTGACACTACTGCTGCAGCTCGGGAGGAAAGCGCACGTGCATGCCCCCACTCGAGACGAGGCCTGACTCCCCTGGGGAGACTCAGAAGCACCCCAAGATCCATGGAAACACTGGAGAGGAATCCTCAGGTTCCGGCCCCGACTCCACACAAGGACTGAGGCCCCGGCATGGACGGGAGAGGAATCCCGAGAGGTCCCCTAGCAACTCGCATGGGGACTGGCATTTCCTGAGGCCACCAGAGCGGGTCCCTGTGGTTCCCATCGTAACTCGAGAAGACCTGTCGCAACTGGAGAAAATCCAGGAGGATCTCCCCTCCAGGCGAGATGAGGCCCATTTCCGCTGAGGCGTCTCGAGGCTGATCACACCTCACCTCTGGAACTTTGAAAGGGTCCTTCACACCCTTGTTGCAAATCAAGAAGTTCCCCGACCTAGCCGTCTCCACTCGAGAGGAATCACGAGGGTCCCGCCCACATCCAGAGGAGCCCCGTTTCCGCCTCGTAGCTCGAGATGAGGGATCCTTTCCCTGCTTCGTCGGGAAAGAGTTCCCGGCGTTCCCGTCGCATCTCAAGAGGAGGCCCTCTCAACAGGAACGGCGAGAGGAACTCCAGGGTCGTGCCACCATTCCAAGAGTCCCCCAGATGTCTCAGTCCATTCCAGAGGAACCTCTTTTCCCTTCACCGGCTCGTCTTTCACGCCGAGGATCGACTCACACCAAGGTGGCACGTGGCACAGCCCTGTGGGAAAGCCTCGTGGGAAAGCCTCGAGGGACAGCCTCGAGGGAAAGCCACAGATCCCTTGATCCACGTGACAGGAAGCGTGACACTACTGCTGCAGCTCGGGAGGAAAGCGCACGTGCATGCCCCCACTCGAGACGAGGCCTGACTCCCCTGGGGAGACTCAGAAGCACCCCAAGATCCATGGCAACACTGGAGAGGAATCCTCAGGTTCCGGCCCCGACTCCACACAAGGACTGAGGCCCCGGCATGGACGGGAGAGGAATCCCGAGAGGTCCCCTAGCAACTCGCATGGGGACTGGCCTTTCCTGAGGCCACCAGAGCGGGTCCCTGAGGTCCCCGTCGTAACTCGAGAAGACCTGCCGCAACTCGAGAAAATCCAGGAGGTTCTCCCCTCCAGGCGAGATGAGGCCCATTTCCGCTGAGGCGTCTCGAGGCTGATCACACCTCCCCTCTGGAACTTCGAAAGGGTCCTTCACACCCTAGGTGCAAATCAAGAAGTTCCCCGACATACCCGACTCCACTCGAGAGGAATCACGAGGGTCCCGCCCACATCCAGAGGAGCCCCGTTTGCGCCTCGTAGCTCGAGATGAGGGATCCTTTCCCTGCTTCGTCGGGAAAGAGTTCCCGGCGTTCCCGTCGCATCTCAAGAGGAGGCCCTCTCAACAGGAACGGCGAGAGGAACTCCAGGGTCGTGCCACCATTCCAAGAGTCCCCCAGATGTCTCAGTCCATTCCAGAGGAACCTCTTTTCCCTTCACCGGCTCGTCTTTCACGCCGAGGATCGACTCACACCAAGGTGGCACGTGGCACAGCCCTGTGGGAAAGCCTCGTGGGAAAGCCTCGAGGGACAGCCTCGAGGGAAAGCCACAGATCCCTTGATCCACGTGACAGGAAGCGTGACACTACTGCTGCAGCTCGGGAGGAACGTGCACGTGCATGCCCCCACTCGAGACGAGGCCTGACTCCCCTGGGGAGACTCAGAAGCACCCCAAGATCCATGGCAACACTGGAGAGGAATCCTCAGGTTCCGGCCCCGACTCCACACAAGGACTGAGGCCCCGGAATGGACGGGAGAGGAATCCCGAGAGGTCCCTAGCAACTCGCATGGGGACTGGCCTTTCCTGAGGCCACCAGAGCACGTCCCTGAGGTCCCCGTCGTAACTCGAGAAGACCTGCCACAACTCGAGAAAATCCAGGAGGTTCTCCCCTCCAGGCGAGATGAGGAGCATTTCCACTGAGGTGTCTCGAGGCTGATCACACCTCACCTCTGGAACTTCGAAAGGGTCCTTCACACCCTTGGTGCAAATCAAGAAGTTCCCCGACATACCCGTCTCCACTCGAGAGGAATCACGAGGGTCCCGCCCACATCCAGAGGAGCCCCGTTTCCGCCTCGTAGCTCGAGATGTGGGATCCTTTCCCTGCTTCGTCGAGAAAGAGTTCCCGGCGTTCCCGTCGCATCTCAAGAGGAGGCCCTCTCAACAGGAACGGCGAGAGGAACTCCAGGGTCGTGCCACCATTCCAAGAGTCCCCCAGATGTCTCAGTCCATTCCAGAGGAACCTCTTTTCCCTTCACCGGCTCGTCTTTCACGCCGAGGATCGACTCACACCAAGGTGGCACGTGGCACAGCCCTGTGGGAAAGCCTCGTGGGAAAGCCTCGAGGGACAGCCTCGAGGGAAAGCCACAGATCCCTTGATCCAAGTGACAGGAAGCGTGACACTACTGCTGCAGCTCGGGAGGAAAGCGCACGTGCATGCCCCCAAAAGAGACGAGGCCTGACTCCCCTGGGGAGACTCAGAAGCACCCCAAGATCCATGGCAACACTGGAGAGGAATCCTCAGGTTCCGGCCCCGACTCCACACAAGGACTGAGGCCCCGGCATGGACGGGAGAGGAATCCCGAGAGGTCCCCTAGCAACTCGCATGGGGACTGGCCTTTCCTGAGGCCACCAGAGCGGGTCCCTGAGGTCCCCGTCGTAACTCGAGAAGACCTGCCGCAACTCGAGAAAATCCAGGAGGTTCTCCCCTCCAGGCGAGATGAGGCCCATTTCCGCTGAGGCGTCTCGATGCTGATCACACCTCCCCTCTGGAACTTCGAAAGGGTCCTTCACACCCTAGGTGCAAATCAAGAAGTTCCCCGACATACCCGACGCCACTCGAGAGGAATCACGAGGGTCCCGCCCACAACCAGAGGAGCCCCGTTTCCGCCTCGTAGCTCGAGATGAGGGATCCTTTCCCTGCTTCGTCGGGAAAGAGTTCCCGGCGTTCCCGTCGCATCTCAAGAGGAGGCCCTCTCAACAGGAACGGCGAGAGGAACTCCAGGGTCGTGCCACCATTCCAAGAGTCCCCCAGATGTCTCAGTCCATTCCAGAGGAACCTCTTTTCCCTTCACCGGCTCGTCTTTCACGCCGAGGATCGACTCACACCAAGGTGGCACGTGGCACAGCCCTGTGGGAAAGCCTCGTGGGAAAGCCTCGAGGGACAGCCTCGAGGGAAAGCCACAGATCCCTTGATCCACGTGACAGGAAGCGTGACACTACTGCTGCAGCTCGGGAGGAAAGCGCACGTGCATGCCCCCACTCGAGACGAGGCCTGACTCCCCTGGGGAGACTCAGAAGCACCCCAAGATCCATGGCAACACTGGAGAGGAATCCTCAGGTTCCGGCCCCGACTCCACACAAGGACTGAGGCCCCGGCATGGACGGGAGAGGAATCCCGAGAGGTCCCCTAGCAACTCGCATGGGGACTGGCATTTCCTGAGGCCACCAGAGCGGGTCCCTGTGGTTCCCATCGTAACTCGAGAAGACCTGCCGCAACTGGAGAAAATCCAGGAGGATCTCCCCTCCAGGCGAGATGAGGCCCATTTCCGCTGAGGCGTCTCGAGGCTGATCACACCTCACCTCTGGAACTTTGAAAGGGTCCTTCACACCCTTGTTGCAAATCAAGAAGTTCCCCGACCTAGCCGTCTCCACTCGAGAGGAATCACGAGGGTCCCGCCCACATCCAGAGGAGCCCCGTTTCCGCCTCGTAGCTCGAGATGAGGGATCCTTTCCCTGCTTCGTTGGGAAAGAGTTCCCGGCGTTCCCGTCGCATCTCAAGAGGAGGCCCTCTCAACAGGAACGGCGAGAGGAACTCCAGGGTCGTGCCACCATTCCAAGAGTCCCCCAGATGTCTCAGTCCATTCCAGAGGAACCTCTTTTCCCTTCACCGGCTCGTCTTTCACGCCGAGGATCGACTCACACGAAGGTGGCACGTGGCACAGCCCTGTGGGAAAGCCTCGTGGGAAAGCCTCGAGGGACAGCCTCGAGGGAAAGCCACAGATCCCTTGATCCACGTGACAGGAAGCGTGACACTACTGCTGCAGCTCGGGAGGAAAGCGCACGTGCATGCCCCCACTCGAGACGAGGCCTGACTCCCCTGGGGAGACTCAGAAGCACCCCAAGATCCATGGCAACACTGGAGAGGAATCCTCAGGTTCCGGCCCCGACTCCGCACAAGGACTGAGGCCCCGGCATGGACGGGAGAGGAATCCCGAGAGGTCCCCTAGCAACTCGCATGGGGACTGGCCTTTCCTGAGGCCACCAGAGCGGGTCCCTGTGGTCCCCGTCGTAACTCGAGAAGACCTGCCGCAACTGGAGAAAATCCAGGAGGTTCTCCCCTCCAGGCGAGATGAGGCCCATTTCCGCTGAGGCGTCTCGAGGCTGATCACACCTCACCTCTGGAACTTTGAAAGGGTCCTTCACACCCTTGGTGCAAATCAAGAAGTTCCCCGACATACCCGTCTCCACTCGAGAGGAATCACGAGGGTCCCGCCCACATCCAGAGTAGCCCCGTTTCCGCCTCGTAGCTCGAGATGAGGGATCCTTTCCCTGCTTCGTCGGGAAAGAGTTCCCGGCGTTCCCGTCGCATCTCAAGAGGAGGCCCTCTCAACAGGAACGGCGAGAGGAACTCCAGGGTCGTGCCACCATTCCAAGAGTCCCCCAGATGTCTCAGTCCATTCCAGAGGAACCTCTTTTCCCTTCACCGGCTCGTCTTTCAAGCCGAGGATCGACTCACACCAAGGTGGCACGTGGCACAGCCCTGTGGGAAAGCCTCGTGGGAAAGCCTCGAGGGACAGCCTCGAGGGAAAGCCACGGATCCCTTGATCCAAGTGACAGGAAGCGTGACACTACTGCTGCAGCTCGGGAGGAAAGCGCACGTGCATGCCCCCACTCGAGACGAGGCCTGACTCCCCTGGGGAGACTCAGAAGCACCCCAAGATCCATGGCAACACTGGAGAGGAATCCTCAGGTTCCGGCCCCGACTCCACACAAGGACTGAGGCCCCGGCATGGACGGGAGAGGAATCCCGAGAGGTCCCTTAGCAACTCGCATGGGGACTGGCCTTTCCTGAGGCCACCAGAGCACGTCCCTGAGGTCCCCGTCGTAACTCGAGAAGACCTGCCGCAACTCGAGAAAATCCAGGAGGTTCTCCCCTCCAGGCGAGATGAGGCCCATTTCCGCTGAGGCGTCTCGAGGCTGATCACACCTCCCCTCTGGAACTTCGCAAGGGTCCTTCACACCCTTGGTGCAAAACAAGAAGTTCCCCGACATACCCGTCTCCACTCGAGAGGAATCACGAGGGTCCCGCCCACATCCAGAGGAGCCCCGTTTCCGCCTCGTAGCTCGAGATGAGGGATCCTTTCCCTGCTTCGTCGGGAAAGAGTTCCCGGCGTTCCCGTCGCATCTCAAGAGGAGGCCCTCTCAACAGGTACGGCGAGAGGAACTCCAGGGTCGTGCCACCATTCCAACAGTCCCCCAGATGTCTCAGTCCATTCCAGAGGAACCTCTTTTCCCTTCACCGGCTCGTCTTTCACGCCGAGGATCGACTCACACCAAGGTGGCACGTGGCACAGCCCTGTGGGAAAGCCTCGTGGGAAAGCCTCGAGGGACAGCCTCGAGGGAAAGCCACAGATCCCTTGATCCACGTGACAGGAAGCGTGACACTACTGCTGCAGCTCGGGAGGAAAGCGCACGTGCATGCCCCCAAAAGAGACGAGGCCTGACTCCCCTGGGGAGACTCAGAAGCACCCCAAGATCCATGGCAACACTGGAGAGGAATCCTCAGGTTCCGGCCCCGACTCCACACAAGGACTGAGGCCCCGGCATGGATGGGAGAGGAATCCCGAGAGGTCCCTAGCAACTCGCATGGGGACTGGCCTTTCCTGAGGCCACCAGAGCACGTCCCTGAGGTCCCCGTCGTAACTCGAGAAGACCTGCCACAACTCGAGAAAATCCAGGAGGTTCTCCCCTCCAGGCGAGATGAGGAGCATTTCCGCTGAGGCGTCTCGTGGCTGATCACACCTCACCTCTGGAACTTCGAAAGGGTCCTTCACACCCTTGGTGCAAATCAAGAAGTTCCCCGACATACCCGTCTCCACTCGAGAGGAATCACGAGGGTCCCGCCCACATCCAGAGGAGCCCCGTTTCCGCCTCGTAGCTCGAGATGAGGGATCCTTTCCCTGCTTCGTCGGGAAAGAGTTCCCGGCCTTCCCGTCGCATCTCAAGAGGAGGCCCTCTCAACAGGAACGGCGAGAGGAACTCCAGGGTCGTGCCACCATTCCAAGAGTCCCCCAGATGTCTCAGTCCATTCCAGAGGAACCTCTTTTCCCTTCACCGGCTCGTCTTTCACGCCGAGCATCGACTCACACCAAGGTGGCACGTGGCACAGCCCTGTGGGAAAGCCTCGTGGGAAAGCCTCGAGGGACAGCCTCGAGGGAAAGCCACAGATCCCTTGATCCACGTGACAGTAATCATGACACTACTGCTGCAGCTCGGGAGGAAAGCGCACGTGCATGCCCCCACTCGAGACGAGGCCTGACTCCCCTGGGGAGACTCAGAAGCACCCCAAGATCAATGGCAACACTGGAGACGAATCCTCAGGTTCCGGCCCCGAGTCCACACAAGGACTGAGGCCCCGGCATGGACGGGAGAGGAATCCCGAGAGGTCCCCTAGCAACTCGCATGGGGACTGGCCTTTCCTGAGGCCAGCAGAGCGGGTCCCTGAGGTCCCCGTCGTAATTCGAGAAGACCTGCCGCAACTGGAGAAAATCCACGAGGTTCTCCCCTCCAGGCGAGATGAGGCCCATTTCCGCTGAGGCGTCTCGAGGCTAATCACACCTCTCCTCTGGAACTTCGAAAGGGTCCTTCACACCCTTGGTGCAAATCAAGAAGTTCCCCGACCTAGCCGTCTCCACTCGAGAGGAATCACGAGGGTCCCGCCCACATACAGAGGAGCCCCGTTTCCGCCTCGTAGCTCGAGATGAGGGATCCTTTCCCTGCATCGTCGGGAAAGAGTTCCCGGCTTTCCCGTCGCATCTCAAGAGGAGGCCCTCTCAACAGGAACGGCGAGAGGAACTCCAGGGTCGTGCCACCATTCCAAGAGTCCCCCAGATGTCTCAGTCCATTCCAGAGGAACCTCTTTTCCCTTCACCAGCTCGTCTTTCACGCCGAGGATCGACTCACACCAAGGTGGCACGTGGCACAGCCCTGTGGGAAAGCCTCGTGGGAAAGCCTCGAGGGACAGCCTCGAGGGAAAGCCACAGATCCCTTGATCCACGTGACAGGAAGCGTGACACTACTGCTGCAGCTCGGGAGGAAAGCGCACGTGCATGCCCCCACTCGAGACGAGGCCTGACTCCCCTGGGGAGACTCAGAAGCACCCCAAGATCCATGGCAACACTGGAGAGGAATCCTCAGGTTCCGGCCCCGACTCCACACAAGGACTGAGGCCCCGGCATGGACGGGAGAGGAATCCCGAGAGGTCCCCTAGCAACTCGCATGGGGACTGGCCTTTCCTGAGGCCACCAGAGCGGGTCCCTGAGGTCCCCGTCGTATCTCGAGAAGACCTGCCGCAACTGGAGAAAATCCAGGAGGATCTCCCCTCCAGGCGAGATGAGGCCCATTTCCACTGAGGCGTCTCGAGGCTGATCACACCTCACCTCTGGAACTTTGAAAGGGTCCTTCACACCCTTGTTGCAAATCAAGAAGTTCCCCGACCTAGCCGTCTCCACTCGAGAGGAATCACGAGGGTCCCGCCCACATCCAGAGGAGCCCCGTTTCCGCCTCGTAGCTCGAGATGAGGGATCCTTTCCCTGCTTCGTCGGGAAAGAGTTCCCGGCGTTCCCGTCGCATCTCAAGAGGAGGCCCTCTCAACAGGAACGGCGAGAGGAACTCCAGGGTCGTGCCACCATTCCAAGAGTCCCCCAGATGTCTCAGTCCATTCCAGAGGAACCTCTTTTCCCTTCACCGGCTCGTCTTTCACGCCGAGGATCGACTCACACCAAGGTGGCACGTGGCACAGCCCTGAGGGAAAGCCTCGTGGGAAAGCCTCGAGGGACAGCCTCGAGGGAAAGCCACAGATCCCTTGATCCACGTGACAGGAAGCGTGACACTACTGCTGCAGCTCGGGAGGAAAGCGCACGTGCATGCCCCCACTCGAGACGAGGCCTGACTCCCCTGGGGAGACTCAGAAGCACCCCAAGATCCATGGCAACACTGGAGAGGAATCCTCAGGTTCCGGCCCCGACTCCGCACAAGGACTGAGGCCCCGGCATGGACGGGAGAGGAATCCCGAGAGGTCCCCTAGCAACTCGCATGGGGACTGGCCTTTCCTGAGGCCACCAGAGCGGGTCCCTGTGGTCCCCGTCGTAACTCGAGAAGACCTGCCGCAACTGGAGAAAATCCAGGAGGTTCTCCCCTCCAGGCGAGATGAGGCCCATTTCCGCTGAGGCGTCTCGAGGCTGATCACACCTCACCTCTGGAACTTTGAAAGGGTCCTTCACACCCTTGGTGCAAATCAAGAAGTTCCCCGACATACCCGTCTCCACTCGAGAGGAATCACGAGGGTCCCGCCCACATCCAGAGGAGCCCCGTTTCCGCCTCGTACCTCGAGATGAGGGATCCTTTCCCTGCTTCGTCGGGAAAGAGTTCCCGTCCTTCCCGTCGCATCTCAAGAGGAGGCCCTCTCAACAGGAACGGCGAGAGGAACTCCAGGGTCGTGCCACCATTCCAAGAGTCCCCCAGATGTCTCAGTCCATTCCAGAGGAACCTCTTTTCCCTTCACCGGCTCGTCTTTCACGCCGAGGATCGACTCACACCAAGGTGGCACGTGGCACAGCCCTGTGGGAAAGCCTCGTGGGAAAGCCTCGAGGGACAGCCTCGAGGGAAAGCCACAGATCCCTTGATCCACGTGACAGGAAGCGTGACACTACTGCTGCAGCTCGGGAGGAAAGTGCACGTGCATGCCCCCAAAAGAGACGAGGCCTGACTCCCCTGGGGAGACTCAGAAGCACCCCAAGATCCATGGCAACACTGGAGAGGAATCCTCAGGTTCCGGCCCCGACTCCACACAAGGACTGAGGCCCCGGCATGGACGGGAGAGGAATCCCGAGAGGTCCCCTAGCAACTCGCATGGGGACTGGCCTTTCCTGAGGCCACCAGAGCGGGTCCCTGTGGTCCCCGTCGTAACTCGAGAAGACCTGCCGCAACTGGAGAAAATCCAGGAGGTTCTCCCCTCCAGGCGAGATGAGGCCCATTTCCGCTGAGGCGTCTCGAGGCTGATCACACCTCACCTCTGGAACTTTGAAAGGGTCCTTCACACCCTTGGTGCAAATCAAGAAGTTCCCCGACATACCCGTCTCCACTCGAGAGGAATCACGAGGGTCCCGCACACATCCAGAGGAGCCCCGTTTCCGCCTCGTAGCTCGAGATGAGGGATCCTTTCCCTGCTTCGTCGGGAAAGAGTTCCCGGCGTTCCCGTCGCATCTCAAGAGGAGGCCCTCTCAACAGGAACGGCGAGAGGAACTCCAGGGTCGTGCCACCATTCCAAGAGTCCCCCAGATGTCTCAGTCCATTCCAGAGGAACCTCTTTTCCCTTCACCGGCTCGTCTTTCACGCCGAGGATCGACTCACACCAAGGTGGCACGTGGCACAGCCCTGTGGGAAAGCCTCGTGGGAAAGCCTCGAGGGACAGCCTCGAGGGAAAGCCACGGAGCCCTTGATCCAAGTGACAGGAAGCGTGACACTACTGCTGCAGCTCGGGAGGAAAGCGCACGTGCATGCCCCCACTCGAGACGAGGCCTGACTCCCCTGGGGAGACTCAGAAGCACCCCAAGATCCATGGCAACACTGGAGAGGAATCCTCAGGTTCCGGCCCCGACTCCACACAAGGACTGAGGCCCCGGCATGGACGGGAGAGGAATCCCGAGAGGTCCCCTAGCAACTCGCATGGGGACTGGCCTTTCCTGAGGCCACCAGAGCGGGTCCCTGAGGTCCCCGTCGTAACTCGAAAAGACCTGCCGCAACTGGAGAAAATCCAGGAGGTTCTCCCCTCCAGGCGAGATGAGGCCCATTTCCGCTGAGGCGTCTCGAGGCTGATCACACCTCCCCTCTGGAACTTCGCAAGGGTCCTTCACACCCTTGGTGCAAATCAAGAAGTTCCCCGACATACCCGTCTCCACTCGAGAGGAATCACGAGGGTCCCGCCCACATCCAGAGGAGCCCCGTTTCCGCCTCGTAGCTCGAGATGAGGGATCCTTTCCCTGCTTCGTCGGGAAAGAGTTCCCGGCGTTCCCGTCGCATCTCAAGAGGAGGCCCTCTCAACAGGTACGGCGAGAGGAACTCCAGGGTCGTGCCACCATTCCAAGAGTCCCCCAGATGTCTCAGTCCATTCCAGAGGAACCTCTTTTCCCTTCACCGGCTCGTCTTTCACGCCGAGGATCGACTCACACCAAGGTGGCACGTGGCACAGCCCTGTGGGAAAGCCTCGTGGGAAAGCCTCGAGGGACAGCCTCGAGGGAAAGCCACAGATCCCTTGATCCACGTGACAGGAAGCGTGATACTACTGCTGCAGCTCGGGAGGAAAGCGCACGTGCATGCCCCCAAAAGAGACGAGGCCTGACTCCCCTGGGGAGACTCAGAAGCACCCCAAGATCCATGGCAACACTGGAGAGGAATCCTCAGGTTCCGGCCCCGACTCCACACAAGGACTGAGGCCCCGGCATGGACGGGAGAGGAATCCCGAGAGGTCCCCTAGCAACTCGCATGGGGACTGGCCTTTCGTGAGGCCACCAGAGCGGGTCCCTGTGGTCCCCGTCGTAACTCGAGAAGACCTGCCGCAACTGGAGAAAATCCAGGAGGTTCTCCCCTCCAGGCGAGATGAGGCCCATTTCCGCTGAGGCGTCTCGAGGCTGATCACACCTCACCTCTGGAACTTTGAAAGGGTCCTTCACACCCTTGGTGCAAATCAAGAAGTTCCCCGACATACCCGTCTCCACTCGAGAGGAATCACGAGGGTCCCGCCCACATCCAGAGGAGCCCCGTTTCCGCCTCGTAGCTCGAGATGAGGGATCCTTTCCCTGCTTCATCGGGAAAGAGTTCCCGGCGTTCCCGTCGCATCTCAAGAGGAGGCCCTCTCAACAGGAACGGCGAGAGGAACTCCAGGGTCGTGCCACCATTCCAAGAGTCCCCCAGATGTCTCAGTCCATTCCAGAGGAACCTCTTTTCCCTTCACCGGCTCGTCTTTCACGCCGAGGATCGACTCACACCAAGGTGGCACGTGGCACAGCCCTGTGGGAAAGCCTCGTGGGAAAGCCTCGAGGGACAGCCTCGAGGGAAAGCCACAGATCCCTTGATCCACGTGACAGGAAGCGTGACACTACTGCTGCAGCTCGGGAGGAAAGCGCACGTGCATGCCCCCACTCGAGATGAGGCCTGACTCCCCTGGGGAGACTCAGAAGCACCCCAAGATCCATGGCAACACTGGAGAGGAATCCTCAGGTTCCGGCCCCGACTCCACACAAGGACTGAGGCCCCGGCATGGACGGGAGAGGAATCCCGAGAGGTCCCCTAGCAAATCGCATGGGGACTGGCCTTTACTGAGGCCACCAGAGCGGGTCCCTGAGGTCCCCGTCGTAACTCGAGAAGACCTCCGCAACTGGAGAAAATCCAGGAGGTTCTCCCCTCCAGGCGAGATGAGGCCCATTTCCGCTGAGGCGTCTCGAGGCTGATCACACCTCACCTCTGGAACTTCGAAAGGATCCTTCACACCCTTGGTGCAAATCAAGAAGTTCCCCGACCTAGCCGTCTCCACTCGAGAGGAATCACGAGGGTCCCGCCCACATCCAGAGGAGCCCCGTTTCCGCCTCGTAGCTCGAGATGAGGGATCCTTTCCCTGCTTCGTCGGGAAAGAGTTCCCGGCCTTCCCGTCGCATCTCAAGAGGAGGCCCTCTCAACAGGAACGGCGAGAGGAACTCCAGGGTCGTGCCACCATTCCAAGAGTCCCCCAGATGTCTCAGTCCATTCCAGAGGAACCTCTTTTCCCTTCACCGGCTCGTCTTTCACGCCGAGGATCGACTCACACCAAGGTGGCACGTGGCACAGCCCTGTGGGAAAGCCTCGTGGGAAAGCCTCGAGGGACAGCCTCGAGGGAAAGCCACAGATCCCTTGATCCACGTGACAGGAAGCGTGACACTACTGCTGCAGCTCGGGAGGAAAGTGCACGTGCATGCCCCCAAAAGAGACGAGGCCTGACTCCCCTGGGGAGACTCAGAAGCACCCCAAGATCCATGGCAACACTGGAGAGGAATCCTCAGGTTCCGGCCCCGACTCCACACAAGGACTGAGGCCCCGGCATGGACGGGAGAGGAATCCCGAGAGGTCGCCTAGCAACTCGCATGGGGACTGGCCTTTCCTGAGGCCACCAGAGCGGGTCCCTGAGGTCCCCGTCGTAACTCGAGAAGACCTGCCGCAACTCGAGAAAATCCAGGAGGTTCTCCCCTCCAGGCGAGATGAGGCCCATTTCCGCTGAGGCGTCTCGAGGCTGATCACACCTCACCTCTGGAACTTCGATAGGATCCTTCACACCCTTGGTGCAAATCAAGAAGTTCCCCGACATACCCGACGCCACTCGAGAGGAATCACGAGGGTCCCGCCCACATCCAGAGGAGCCCCGTTTCCGCCTCGTAGCTCGAGATGAGGGATCCTTTCCCTGCTTCGTCGGGAAAGAGTTCCCGGCCTTCCCGTCGCATCTCAAGAGGAGGCCCTCTCAACAGGAACGGCGAGAGGAACTCCAGGGTCGTGCCACCATTCCAAGAGTCCCCCAGATGTCTCAGTCCATTCCAGAGGAACCTCTTTTCCCTTCACCGGCTCGTCTTTCACGACGAGGATCGACTCACACCAAGGTGGCATGTGGCACAGCCCTGTGGGAAAGCCTCGTGGGAAAGCCTCGAGGGACAGCCTCGAGGGAAAGCCACAGATCCCTTGATCCACGTGACAGGAAGCGTGACACTACTGCTGCAGCTCGGGAGGAAAGTGCACGTGCATGCCCCCAAAAGAGACGAGGCCTGACTCCCCTGGGGAGACTCAGAAGCACCCCAAGATCCATGGCAACACTGGAGAGGAATCCTCAGGTTCCGGCCCCGACTCCACACAAGGACTGAGGCCCCGGCATGGACGGGAGAGGAATCCCGAGAGGTCGCCTAGCAACTCGCATGGGGACTGGCCTTTCCTGAGGCCACCAGAGCGGGTCCCTGTGGTCCCCGTCGTAACTCGAGAAGACCTGCCGCAACTGGAGAAAATCGAAGAGGTTCTCCGCTCCAGGCGAGATGAGGCCCATTTCCGCTGAGGCGTCTCGAGGCTGATCACACCTCACCTCTGGAACTTCGAAAGGGTCCTTCACACCCTTTGTGCAAATCAAGAAGTTCCCCGACATACCCGTCTCCACTCGAGAGGAATCACGAGGGTCCCGCCCACATCCAGAGGAGCCCCGTTTCCTCCTCGTAGCTCGAGATGAGGGATCCTTTCCCTGCTTCGTCGGGAAAGAGTTCCCGGCCTTCCCGTCGCATCTCAAGAGGAGGCCCTCTCAACAGGAACGGCGAGAGGAACTCCAGGGTCGTGCCACCATTCCAAGAGTCCCTCAGATGTCTCAGTCCATTCCAGAGGAACCTCTTTTCCCTTCACCGGCTCGTCTTTCACGCCGAGGATCGACTCACACCAAGGTGGCACGTGGCACAGCCCTGTGGGAAAGCCTCGTGGGAAAGCCTCGAGGGACAGCCTCGAGGGAAAGCCACAGATCCCTTGATCCACGTGACAGGAAGCGTGACACTACTGCTGCAGCTCGGGAGGAAAGCGCACGTGCATGCCCCCACTCGAGATGAGGCCTGACTCCCCTGGGGAGACTCAGAAGCACCCCAAGATCCATGGCAACACTGGAGAGGAATCCTCAGGTTCCGGCCCCGACTCCACACAAGGACTGAGGCCCCGGCATGGACGGGAGAGGAATCCCGAGAGGTCCCCTAGCAACTCGCATGGGGACTGGCCTTTCCTGAGGCCACCAGAGCGGGTCCCTGAGGTCCCCGTCGTAACTCGAGAAGACCTGCCGCAACTCGAGAAAATCCAGGAGGTTCTCCCATCCAGGCGAGATGAGGCCCATTTCCGCTGAGGCGTCTCGAGGCTGATCACACCTCACCTCTGGAACTTTGAAAGGGTCCTTCACACCCTTGGTGCAAATCAAGAAGTTCCCCGACATACCCGTCTCCACTCGAGAGGAATCACGAGGGTCCCGCCCACATCCAGAGGAGCCCCGTTTCCGCCTCGTAGCTCGAGATGAGGGATCCTTTCCCTGCTTCGTCGGGAAAGAGTTCCCGGCGTTCCCGTCGCATCTCAAGAGGAGGCCCTCTCAACAGGTACGGCGAGAGGAACTCCAGGGTCGTGCCACCATTCCAACAGTCCCCCAGATGTCTCAGTCCATTCCAGAGGAACCTCTTTTCCCTTCACCGGCTCGTCTTTCACGCCGAGGATCGACTCACACCAAGGTGGCACGTGGCACAGCCCTGTGGGAAAGCCTCGTGGGAAAGCCTCGAGGGACAGCCTCGAGGGAAAGCCACAGATCCCTTGATCCACGTGACAGGAAGCGTGACACTACTGCTGCAGCTCGGGAGGAAAGCGCACGTGCATGCCCCCAAAAGAGATGAGGCCTGACTCCCCTGGGGAGACTCAGAAGCACCCCAAGATCCATGGCAACACTGGAGAGGAATCCTCAGGTTCCGGCCCCGACTCCACACAAGGACTGAGGCCCCGGCATGGACGGGAGAGGAATCCCGAGAGGTCCCCTAGCAACTCGCATGGGGACTGGCCTTTCCTGAGGCCACCAGAGCGGGTCCCTGTGGTCCCCGTCGTAACTCGAGAAGACCTGCCGCAACTGGAGAAAATCCAGGAGGTTCTCCCCTCCAGGCGAGATGAGGCCCATTTCCGCTGAGGCGTCTCGAGGCTGATCACACCTCACCTCTGGAACTTTGAAAGGGTCCTTCACACCCTTGGTGCAAATCAAGAAGTTCCCCGACATACCCGTCTCCACTCGAGAGGAATCACGAGGGTCCCGCCCACATCCAGAGGAGCCCCGTTTCCGCCTCGTAGCTCGAGATGAGGGATCCTTTCCCTGCTTCGTCGGGAAAGAGTTCCCGGCCTTCCCGTCGCATCTCAAGAGGAGGCCCTCTCAACAGGAACGGCGAGAGGAACTCCAGGGTCGTGCCACCATTCCAAGAGTCCCCCAGATGTCTCAGTCCATTCCAGAGGAACCTCTTTTCCCTTCACCGGCTCGTCTTTCACGCCGAGGATCGACTCACACCAAGGTGGCATGTGGCACAGCCCTGTGGGAAAGCCTCGTGGGAAAGCCTCGAGGGACAGCCTCGAGGGAAAGCCACAGATCCCTTGATCCACGTGACAGGAAGCGTGACACTACTGCTGCAGCTCGGGAGGAAAGTGCACGTGCATGCCCCCAAAAGAGACGAGGCCTGACTCCCCTGGGGAGACTCAGAAGCACCCCAAGATCCATGGCAACACTGGAGAGGAATCCTCAGCTTCCGGCCCCGACTCCACACAAGGACTGAGGCCCCGGCATGTTCGGGAGAGGAATCCTGAGAGGTCGCCTAGCAACTCGCATGGCACTGGCCTTTCCTGAGGCCACCAGAGCGGGTCCCTGTGGTCCCCGTCGTAACTCGAGAAGACCTGCCGCAACTGGAGAAAATCGAAGAGGTTCTCCCCTCCAGGCGAGATGAGGCCCATTTCCGCTGAGGCGTCTCGAGGCTGATCACACCTCACCTCTGGAACTTCGAAAGGGTCCTTCACACCCTTTGTGCAAATCAAGAAGTTCCCCGACATACCCGTCTCCACTCGAGAGGAATCACGAGGGTCCCGCCCACATCCAGAGGAGCCCCGTTTCCTCCTCGTAGCTCGAGATGAGGGATCCTTTCCCTGCTTCGTCGGGAAAGAGTTCCCGGCCTTCCCGTCGCATCTCAAGAGGAGGCCCTCTCAACAGGAAAGGCGAGAGGAACTCCAGGGTCGTGCCACCATTCCAAGAGTCCCTCAGATGTCTCAGTCCATTCCAGAGGAACCTCTTTTCCCTTCACCGGCTCGTCTTTCACGCCGAGGATCGACTCACACCAAGGTGGTACGTGGCACAGCCCTGTGGGAAAGCCTCGTGGGAAAGCCTCGAGGGACAGCCTCGAGGGAAAGCCACAGATCCCTTGATCCACGTGACAGGAAGCGTGACACTACTGCTGCAGCTCGGGAGGAAAGCGCACGTGCATGCCCCCACTCGAGATGAGGCCTGACTCCCCTGGGGAGACTCAGAAGCACCCCAAGATCCATGGCAACACTGGAGAGGAATCCTCAGGTTCCGGCCCCGACTCCACACAAGGACTGAGGCCCCGGCATGGACGGGAGAGGAATCCCGAGAGGTCCCCTAGCAACTCGCATGGGGACTGGCCTTTCCTGAGGCCACCAGAGCGGGTCCCTGAGGTCCCCGTCGTAACTCGAGAAGACCTGCCGCAACTCGAGAAAATCCAGGAGGTTCTCCCCTCCAGGCGAGATGAGGCCCATTTCCGCTGAGGCGTCTCGAGGCTGATCACACCTCACCTCTGGAACTTTGAAAGGGTCCTTCACACCCTTGGTGCAAATCAAGAAGTTCCCCGACATACCCGTCTCCACTCGAGAGGAATCACGAGGGTCCCGCCCACATCCAGAGGAGCCCCGTTTCCGCCTCGTAGCTCGAGATGAGGGATCCTTTCCCTGCTTCGTCGGGAAAGAGTTCCCGGCGTTCCCGTCGCATCTCAAGAGGAGGCCCTCTCAACAGGTACGGCGAGAGGAACTCCAGGGTCGTGCCACCATTCCAAGAGTCCCCCAGATGTCTCAGTCCATTCCAGAGGAACCTCTTTTCCCTTCACCGGCTCGTCTTTCACGCCGAGGATCGACTCACACCAAGGTGGCACGTGGCACAGCCCTGTGGGAAAGCCTCGTGGGAAAGCCTCGAGGGACAGCCTCGAGGGAAAGCCACAGATCCCTTGATCCACGTGACAGGAAGCGTGACACTACTGCTGCAGCTCGGGAGGAAAGTGCACGTGCATGCCCCCACTCGAGATGAGGCCTGACTCCCCTGGGGAGACTCAGAAGCACCCCAAGATCCATGGCAACACTGGAGAGGAATCCTCAGGTTCCGGCCCCGACTCCACACAAGGACTGAGGCCCCGGCATGGACGGGAGAGGAATCCCGAGAGGTCCCCTAGCAACTCGCATGGGGACTGGCCTTTCCTGAGGCCACCAGAGCGGGTCCCTGTGGTCCCCGTCGTAACTCGAGAAGACCTGCCGCAACTGGAGAAAATCCAGGAGGTTCTCCCCTCCAGGCGAGATGAGGCCCATTTCCGCTGAGGCGTCTCGAGGCTGATCACACCTCACCTCTGGAACTTTGAAAGGGTCCTTCACACCCTTGGTGCAAATCAAGAAGTTCCCCGACATACCCGTCTCCACTCGAGAGGAATCACGGGGGTCCCGCCCACATCCAGAGGAGCCCCGTTTCCGCCTCGTAGCTCGAGATGAGGGATCCTTTCCCTGCTTCGTCGGGAAAGAGTTCCCGGCCTTCCCGTCGCATCTCAAGAGGAGGCCCTCTCAACAGGAACGGCGAGAGGAACTCCAGGGTCGTGCCACCATTCCAAGAGTCCCCCAGATGTCTCAGTCCATTCCAGAGGAACCTCTTTTCCCTTCACCGGCTCGTCTTTCACGCCGAGGATCGACTCACACCAAGGTGGCATGTGGCACAGCCCTGTGGGAAAGCCTCGTGGGAAAGCCTCGAGGGACAGCCTCGAGGGAAAGCCACAGATCCCTTGATCCACGTGACAGGAAGCGTGACACTACTGCTGCAGCTCGGGAGGAAAGTGCACGTGCATGCCCCCAAAAGAGACGAGGCCTGACTCCCCTGGGGAGACTCAGAAGCACCCCAAGATCCATGGCAACACTGGAGAGGAATCCTCAGCTTCCGGCCCCGACTCCACACAAGGACTGAGGCCCCGGCATGTTCGGGAGAGGAATCCTGAGAGGTCGCCTAGCAACTCGCATGGCACTGGCCTTTCCTGAGGCCACCAGAGCGGGTCCCTGTGGTCCCCGTCGTAACTCGAGAAGACCTGCCGCAACTGGAGAAAATCGAAGAGGTTCTCCCCTCCAGGCGAGATGAGGCCCATTTCCGCTGAGGCGTCTCGAGGCTGATCACACCTCACCTCTGGAACTTCGAAAGGGTCCTTCACACCCTTTGTGCAAATCAAGAAGTTCCCCGACATACCCGTCTCCACTCGAGAGGAATCACGAGGGTCCCGCCCACATCCAGAGGAGCCCCGTTTCCTCCTCGTAGCTCGAGATGAGGGATCCTTTCCCTGCTTCGTCGGGAAAGAGTTCCCGGCCTTCCCGTCGCATCTCAAGAGGAGGCCCTCTCAACAGGAACGGCGAGAGGAACTCCAGGGTCGTGCCACCATTCCAAGAGTCCCCCAGATGTCTCAGTCCATTCCAGAGGAACCTCTTTTCCCTTCACCGGCTCGTCTTTCACGCCGAGGATCGACTCACACCAAGGTGGCACGTGGCACAGCCCTGTGGGAAAGCCTCGTGGGAAAGCCTCGAGGGACAGCCTTGAGGGAAAGCCACAGATCCCTTGATCCACGTGACAGGAAGCGTGACACTACTGCTGCAGCTCGGGAGGAAAGCGCACGTGCATGCCCCCACTCGAGATGAGGCCTGACTCCCCTGGGGAGACTCAGAAGCACCCCAAGATCCATGGCAACACTGGAGAGGAATCCTCAGGTTCCGGCCCCGACTCCACACAAGGACTGAGGCCCCGGCATGGACGGGAGAGGAATCCCGAGAGGTCCCCTAGCAACTCGCATGGGGACTGGCCTTTCCTGAGGCCACCAGAGCGGGTCCCTGAGGTCCCCGTCGTAACTCGAGAAGACCTGCCGCAACTCGAGAAAATCCAGGAGGTTCTCCCCTCCAGGCGAGATGAGGCCCATTTCCGCTGAGGCGTCTCGAGGCTGATCACACCTCACCTCTGGAACTTT
This sequence comes from Budorcas taxicolor, assembly GCF_023091745.1. Lineage (NCBI taxonomy): Eukaryota > Metazoa > Chordata > Mammalia > Artiodactyla > Bovidae > Budorcas > Budorcas taxicolor. The sequence continues at coordinate 41,592 of NW_026291922.1, read as the reverse complement.
GAAAGGGTCCTTCACACCCTTGGTGCAAATCAAGAAGTTCCCCGACATACCCGTCTCCACTCGAGAGGAATCACGAGGGTCCCGCCCACATCCAGAGGAGCCCCGTTTCCGCCTCGTAGCTCGAGATGAGGGATCCTTTCCCTGCTTCGTCGGGAAAGAGTTCCCGGCGTTCCCGTCGCATCTCAAGAGGAGGCCCTCTCAACAGGTACGGCGAGAGGAACTCCAGGGTCGTGCCACCATTCCAACAGTCCCCCAGATGTCTCAGTCCATTCCAGAGGAACCTCTTTTCCCTTCACCGGCTCGTCTTTCACGCCGAGGATCGACTCACACCAAGGTGGCACGTGGCACAGCCCTGTGGGAAAGCCTCGTGGGAAAGCCTCGAGGGACAGCCTCGAGGGAAAGCCACAGATCCCTTGATCCTCGTGACAGGAAGCGTGACACTACTGCTGCAGCTCGGGAGGAAAGCGCACGTGCATGCCCCCAAAAGAGACGAGGCCTGACTCCCCTGGGGAGACTCAGAAGCACCCCAAGATCCATGGCAACACTGGAGAGGAATCCTCAGGTTCCGGCCCCGACTCCACACAAGGACTGAGGCCCCGGCATGGACGGGAGAGGAATCCCGAGAGGTCCCCTAGCAACTCGCATGGGGACTGGCCTTTCCTGAGGCCACCAGAGCGGGTCCCTGTGGTCCCCGTCGTAACTCGAGAAGACCTGCCGCAACTGGAGAAAATCCAGGAGGTTCTCCCCTCCAGGCGAGATGAGGCCCATTTCCGCTGAGGCGTCTCGAGGCTGATCACACCTCACCTCTGGAACTTTGAAAGGGTCCTTCACACCCTTGGTGCAAATCAAGAAGTTCCCCGACATACCCGTCTCCACTCGAGAGGAATCACGAGGGTCCCGCCCACATCCAGAGGAGCCCCGTTTCCGCCTCGTAGCTCGAGATGAGGGATCCTTTCCCTGCTTCGTCGGGAAAGAGTTCCCGGCGTTCCGGTCGCATCTCAAGAGGAGGCCCTCTCAACAGGAACGGCGAGAGGAACTCCAGGGTCGTGCCACCATTCCAAGAGTCCCCCAGATGTCTCAGTCCATTCCAGAGGAACCTCTTTTCCCTTCACCGGCTCGTCTTTCACGCCGAGGATCGACTCACACCAAGGTGGCACGTGGCACAGCCCTGTGGGAAAGCCTCGTGGGAAAGCCTCGAGGGACAGCCTCGAGGGAAAGCCACAGATCCCTTGATCCACGTGACAGGAAGCGTGACACTACTGCTGCAGCTCGGGAGGAAAGTGCACGTGCATGCCCCCAAAAGAGACGAGGCCTGACTCCCCTGGGGAGACTCAGAAGCACCCCAAGATCCATGGCAACACTGGAGAGGAATCCTCAGGTTCCGGCCCCGACTCCACACAAGGACTGAGGCCCCGGCATGGACGGGAGAGGAATCCCGAGAGGTCGCCTAGCAACTCGCATGGGGACTGGCCTTTCCTGAGGCCACCAGAGCGGGTCCCTGAGGTCCCCGTCGTAACTCGAGAAGACCTGCCGCAACTCGAGAAAATCCAGGAGGTTCTCCCCTCCAGGCGAGATGAGGCCCATTTCCGCTGAGGCGTCTCGAGGCTGATCACACCTCACCTCTGGAACTTCGATAGGATCCTTCACACCCTTGGTGCAAATCAAGAAGTTCCCCGACCTAGCCGTCTCCACTCGAGAGGAATCACGAGGGTCCCGCCCACATCCAGAGGAGCCCCGTTTCCGCCTCGTAGCTCGAGATGAGGGATCCTTTCCCTGCTTCGTCGGGAAAGAGTTCCCAGCGTTCCCGTCGCATCTCAAGAGGAGGCCCTCTCAACAGGAACGGCGAGAGGAACTCCAGGGTCGTGCCACCATTCCAAGAGTCCCCCAGATGTCTCAGTCCATTCCAGAGGAACCTCTTTTCCCTTCACCGGCTTGTCTTTCACGCCGAGGATCGACTCACACCAAGGTGGCACGTGGCACAGCCCTGTGGGAAAGCCTCGTGGGAAAGCCTCGAGGGACAGCCTCGAGGGAAAGCCACAGATCCCTTGATCCACGTGACAGGAAGCGTGACACTACTGCTGCAGCTCGGGAGGAAAGCGCACGTGCATGCCCCCACTCGAGACGAGGCCTGACTCCCCTGGGGAGACTCAGAAGCACCCCAAGATCCATGGCAACACTGGAGAGGAATCCTCAGGTTCCGGCCCCGACTCCACACAGGGACTGAGGCCCCGGCATGTTCGGGAGAGGAATCCTGAGAGGTCGCCTATCAACTCGCATGGCACTGGCCTTTCCTGAGGCCACCAGAGCGGGTCCCTGTGGTCCCCATCGTAACTCGAGAAGACCTGCCGCAACTGGAGAAAATCGAAGAGGTTCTCCCCTCCAGGCGAGATGAGGCCCATTTCCGCTGAGGCGTCTCGAGGCTGATCACACCTCACCTCTGGAACTTCGAAAGGGTCCTTCACACCCTTTGTGCAAATCAAGAAGTTCCCCGACATACCCGTCTCCACTCGAGAGGAATCACGAGGGTCCCGCCCACATCCAGAGGAGCCCCGTTTCCTCCTCGTAGCTCGAGATGAGGGATCCTTTCCCTGCTTCGTCGGGAAAGAGTTCCCGGCCTTCCCGTCGCATCTCAAGAGGAGGCCCTCTCAACAGGAACGGCGAGAGGAACTCCAGGGTCGTGCCACCATTCCAAGAGTCCCCCAGATGTCTCAGTCCATTCCAGAGGAACCTCTTTTCCCTTCACCGGCTCGTCTTTCACGCCGAGGATCGACTCACACCAAGGTGGCACGTGGCACAGCCCTGTGGGAAAGCCTCGTGGGAAAGCCTCGAGGGACAGCCTTGAGGGAAAGCCACAGATCCCTTGATCCACGTGACAGGAAGCGTGACACTACTGCTGCAGCTCGGGAGGAAAGCGCACGTGCATGCCCCCACTCGAGATGAGGCCTGACTCCCCTGGGGAGACTCAGAAGCACCCCAAGATCCATGGCAACACTGGAGAGGAATCCTCAGGTTCCGGCCCCGACTCCACACAAGGACTGAGGCCCCGGCATGGACGGGAGAGGAATCCCGAGAGGTCCCCTAGCAACTCGCATGGGGACTGGCCTTTCCTGAGGCCACCAGAGCGGGTCCCTGAGGTCCCCGTCGTAACTCGAGAAGACCTGCCGCAACTCGAGAAAATCCAGGAGGTTCTCCCCTCCAGGCGAGATGAGGCCCATTTCCGCTGAGGCGTCTCGAGGCTGATCACACCTCACCTCTGGAACTTTGAAAGGGTCCTTCACACCCTTGGTGCAAATCAAGAAGTTCCCCGACATACCCGTCTCCACTCGAGAGGAATCACGAGGGTCCCGCCCACATCCAGAGGAGCCCCGTTTCCGCCTCGTAGCTCGAGATGAGGGATCCTTTCCCTGCTTCGTCGGGAAAGAGTTCCCAGCGTTCCCGTCGCATCTCAAGAGGAGGCCCTCTCAACAGGTACGGCGAGAGGAACTCCAGGGTCGTGCCACCATTCCAACAGTCCCCCAGATGTCTCAGTCCATTCCAGAGGAACCTCTTTTCCCTTCACCGGCTCGTCTTTCACGCCGAGGATCGACTCACACCAAGGTGGCACGTGGCACAGCCCTGTGGGAAAGCCTCGTGGGAAAGCCTCGAGGGACAGCCTCGAGGGAAAGCCACAGATCCCTTGATCCACGTGACAGGAAGCGTGACACTACTGCTGCAGCTCGGGAGGAAAGCGCACGTGCATGCCCCCAAAAGAGACGAGGCCTGACTCCCCTGGGGAGACTCAGAAGCACCCCAAGATCCATGGCAACACTGGAGAGGAATCCTCAGGTTCCGGCCCCGACTCCACACAAGGACTGAGGCCCCGGCATGGACGGGAGAGGAATCCCGAGAGGTCCCCTAGCAACTCGCATGGGGACTGGCCTTTACTGATGCCACCAGAGCGGGTCCCTGAGGTCCCCGTCGTAACTCGAGAAGACCTGCCGCAACTGGAGAAAATCCAGGAGGTTCTCCCCTCCAGGCGAGATGAGGCCCATTTCCGCTGAGGCGTCTCGAGGCTGATTACACCTCACCTCTGGAACTTCGAAAGGATCCTTCACACCCTTGGTGCAAATCAAGAAGTTCCCCGACCTAGCCGTCTCCACTCGAGAGGAATCACGAGGGTCCCGCCCACATCCAGAGGAGCCCCGTTTCCGCCTCGTAGCTCGAGATGAGGGATCCTTTCCCTGCTTCGTCGGGAAAGAGTCCCGGCCTTCCCGTCGCATCTCAAGAGGAGGCCCTCTCAACAGGAACGGCGAGAGGAACTCCAGGGTCGTGCCACCATTCCAAGAGTCCCCCAGATGTCTCAGTCCATTCCAGAGGAACCTCTTTTCCCTTCACCGGCTTGTCTTTCACGCCGAGGATCGACTCACACCAAGGTGGCACGTGGCACAGCCCTGTGGGAAAGCCTCGTGGGAAAGCCTCGAGGGACAGCCTCGAGGGAAAGCCACAGATCCCTTGATCCACGTGACAGGAAGCGTGACACTACTGCTGCAGCTCGGGAGGAAAGCGCACGTGCATGCCCCCACTCGAGACGAGGCCTGACTCCCCTGGGGAGACTCAGAAGCACCCCAAGATCCATGGCAACACTGGAGAGGAATCCTCAGGTTCCGGCCCCGACTCCACACAAGGACTGAGGCCCCGGCATGGACGGGAGAGGAATCCCGAGAGGTCCCCTAGCAACTCGCATGGGGACTGGCCTTTCCTGAGGCCACCAGAGCGGGTCCCTGTGGTCCCCGTCGTAACTCGAGAAGACCTGCCGCAACTGGAGAAAATCCAGGAGGTTCTCCCCTCCAGGCGAGATGAGGCCCATTTCCGCTGAGGCGTCTCGAGGCTGATCACACCTCACCTCTGGAACTTCGAAAGGATCCTTCACACCCTTGGTGCAAATCAAGAAGTTCCCCGACCTAGCCGTCTCCACTCGAGAGGAATCACGAGGGTGCCGCCCACATCCAGAGGAGCCCCGTTTCCGCCTCGTAGCTCGAGATGAGGGATCCTTTCCCTGCTTCGTCGGGAAAGAGTTCCCGGCCTTCCCGTCGCATCTCAAGAGGAGGCCCTCTCAACAGGAACGGCGAGAGGAACTCCAGGGTCGTGCCACCATTCCAAGAGTCCCCCAGATGTCTCAGTCCATTCCAGAGGAACCTCTTTTCCCTTCACCGGCTCGTCTTTCACGCCGAGGATCGACTCACACCAAGGTGGCACGTGGCACAGCCCTGTGGGAAAGCCTCGTGGGAAAGCCTCGAGGGACAGCCTCGAGGGAAAGCCACAGATCCCTTGATCCACGTGACAGGAAGCGTGACACTACTGCTGCAGCTCGGGAGGAAAGTGCACGTGCATGCCCCCAAAAGAGACGAGGCCTGACTCCCCTGGGGAGACTCAGAAGCACCCCAAGATCCATGGCAACACTGGAGAGGAATCCTCAGGTTCCGGCCCCGACTCCACACAAGGACTGAGGCCCCGGCATGGACGGGAGAGGAATCCCGAGAGGTCGCCTAGCAACTCGCATGGGGACTGGCCTTTCCTGAGGCCACCAGAGCGGGTCCCTGAGGTCCCCGTCGTAACTCGAGAAGACCTGCAGCAACTCGAGAAAATCCAGGAGGTTCTCCCCTCCAGGCGAGATGAGGCCCATTTCCGCTGAGGCGTCTCGAGGCTGATCACACCTCACCTCTGGAACTTCGATAGGATCCTTCACACCCTTGGTGCAAATCAAGAAGTTCCCCGACCTAGCCGTCTCCACTCGAGAGGAATCACGAGGGTCCCGCCCACATCCAGAGGAGCCCCGTTTCCTCCTCGTAGCTCGAGATGAGGGATCCTTTCCCTGCTTCGTCGGGAAAGAGTTCCCAGCGTTCCCGTCGCATCTCAAGAGGAGGCCCTCTCAACAGGAACGGCGAGAGGAACTCCAGGGTCGTGCCACCATTCCAAGAGTCCCCCAGATGTCTCAGTCCATTCCAGAGGAACCTCTTTTCCCTTCACCGGCTTGTCTTTCACGCCGAGGATCGATTCACACCAAGGTGGCACGTGGCACAGCCCTGTGGGAAAGCCTCGTGGGAAAGCCTCGAGGGACAGCCTCGAGGGAAAGCCACAGATCCCTTGATCCACGTGACAGGAAGCGTGACACTACTGCTGCAGCTCGGGAGGAAAGCGCACGTGCATGCCCCCACTCGAGACGAGGCCTGACTCCCCTGGGGAGACTCAGAAGCACCCCAAGATCCATGGCAACACTGGAGAGGAATCCTCAGGTTCTGGCCCCGACTCCACACAAGGACTGAGGCCCCGGCATGGACGGGAGAGGAATCCCGAGAGATCCCCTAGCAACTCGCATGGGGACTGGCCTTTCCTGAGGCCACCAGAGCGGGTCCCTGTGGTCCCCGTCGTAACTCGAGAAGACCTGCCGCAACTGGAGAAAATCCAGGAGGTTCTCCCCTCCAGGCGAGATGAGGCCCATTTCCGCTGAGGCGTCTCGAGGCTGATCACACCTCACCTCTGGAACTTTGAAAGGGTCCTTCACACCCTTGGTGCAAATCAAGAAGTTCCCCGACATACCCGTCTCCACTCGAGAGGAATCACGAGGGTCCCGCCCACATCCAGAGGAGCCCCGTTTCCGCCTCGTAGCTCGAGATGAGGGATCCTTTCCCTGCTTCGTCGGGAAAGAGTTCCCGGCGTTCCCGTCGCATCTCAAGAGGAGGCCCTCTCAACAGGAACGGCGAGAGGAACTCCAGGGTCGTGCCACCATTCCAAGAGTCCCCCAGATGTCTCAGTCCATTCCAGAGGAACCTCTTTTCCCTTCACCGGCTCGTCTTTCACGCCGAGGATCGACTCACACCAAGGTGGCACGTGGCACAGCCCTGTGGGAAAGCCTCGTGGGAAAGCCTCGAGGGACAGCCTCGAGGGAAAGCCACAGATCCCTTGATCCACGTGACAGGAAGCGTGACACTACTGCTGCAGCTCGGGAGGAAAGCGCACGTGCATGCCCCCACTCGAGACGAGGCCTGACTCCCCTGGGGAGACTCAGAAGCACCCCAAGATCCATGGCAACACTGGAGAGGAATCCTCAGGTTCCGGCCCCGACTCCACACAAGGACTGAGGCCCCGGCATGGACGGGAGAGGAATCCCGAGAGGTCGCCTAGCAACTCGCATGGGGACTGGCCTTTCCTGAGGCCACCAGAGCGGGTCCCTGAGGTCCCCGTCGTAACTCGAGAAGACCTGCCGCAACTCGAGAAAATCCAGGAGGATCTCCCCTCCAGGCGAGATGAGGCCCATTTCCGCTGAGGCGTCTCGAGGCTAATCACACCTCACCTCTGGAACTTCGATAGGATCCTTCACACCCTTGGTGCAAATCAAGAAGTTCCCCGACCTAGCCGTCTCCACTCGAGAGGAATCACGAGGGTCCCGCCCACATCCAGAATAGCCCCGTTTCCGCCTCGTAGCTCGAGATGAGGGATCCTTTCCCTGCTTCGTCGGGAAAGAGTTCCCAGCGTTCCCGTCGCATCTCAAGAGGAGGCCCTCTCAACAGGAACGGCGAGAGGAACTCCAGGGTCGTGCCACCATTCCAAGAGTCCCCCAGATGTCTCAGTCCATTCCAGAGGAACCTCTTTTCCCTTCACCGGCTTGTCTTTCACGCCGAGGATCGACTCACACCAAGGTGGCACGTGGCACAGCCCTGTGGGAAAGCCTCGTGGGAAAGCCTCGAGGGACAGCCTCGAGGGAAAGCCACAGATCCCTTGATCCACGTGACAGGAAGCGTGACACTACTGCTGCAGCTCGGGAGGAAAGCGCACGTGCATGCCCCCACTCGAGACGAGGCCTGACTCCCCTGGGGAGACTCAGAAGCACCCCAAGATCCATGGCAACACTGGAGAGGAATCCTCAGGTTCCGGCCCCGACTCCACACAAGGACTGAGGCCCCGGCATGTTCGGGAGAGGAATCCTGAGAGGTCGCCTAGCAACTCGCATGGCACTGGCCTTTCCTGAGGCCACCAGAGCGGGTCCCTGTGGTCCCCGTCGTAACTCGAGAAGACCTGCCGCAACTGGAGAAAATCGAAGAGGTTCTACCCTCCAGGCGAGATGAGGCCCATTTCCGCTGAGGCGTCTCGAGGCTGATCACACCTCACCTCTGGAACTTCGAAAGGGTCCTTCACACCCTTTGTGCAAATCAAGAAGTTCCCCGACATACCCGTCTCCACTCGAGAGGAATCACGAGGGTCCCGCCCACATCCAGAGGAGCCCCGTTTCCTCCTCGTAGCTCGAGATGAGGGATCCTTTCCCTGCTTCGTCGGGAAAGAGTTCCCGGCCTTCCCGTCGCATCTCAAGAGGAGGCCCTCTCAACAGGAACGGCGAGAGGAACTCCAGGGTCGTGCCACCATTCCAAGAGTCCCCCAGATGTCTCAGTCCATTCCAGAGGAACCTCTTTTCCCTTCACTGGCTCGTCTTTCACGCCGAGGATCGACTCACACCAAGGTGGCACGTGGCACAGCCCTGTGGGAAAGCCTCGTGGGAAAGCCTCGAGGGACAGCCTCGAGGGAAAGCCACAGATCCCTTGATCCACGTGACAGGAAGCGTGACACTACTGCTGCAGCTCGGGAGGAAAGCACACGTGCATGCCCCCACTCGAGATGAGGCCTGACTCCCCTGGGGAGACTCAGAAGCACCCCAAGATCCATGGCAACACTGGAGAGGAATCCTCAGGTTCCGGCCCCGACTCCACACAAGGACTGAGGCCCCGGCATGGACGGGAGAGGAATCCCGAGAGGTCCCCTAGCAACTCGCATGGGGACTGGCCTTTCCTGAGGCCACCAGAGCGGGTCCCTGAGGTCCCCGTCGTAACTCGAGAAGACCTGCCGCAACTCGAGAAAATCCAGGAGGTTCTCCCCTCCAGGCGAGATGAGGCCCATTTCCGCTGAGGCGTCTCGAGGCTGATCACACCTCACCTCTGGAACTTTGAAAGGGTCCTTCACACCCTTGGTGCAAATCAAGAAGTTCCCCGACATACCCGTCTCCACTCGAGAGGAATCACGAGGGTCCCGCCCACATCCAGAGGAGCCCCGTTTCCGCCTCGTAGCTCGAGATGAGGGATCCTTTCCCTGCTTCGTCGGGAAAGAGTTCCCAGCGTTCCCGTCGCATCTCAAGAGGAGGCCCTCTCAACAGGAACGGCGAGAGGAACTCCAGGGTCGTGCCACCATTCCAAGAGTCCCCCAGATGTCTCAGTCCATTCCAGAGGAACCTCTTTTCCCTTCACCGGCTCGTCTTTCACGCCGAGGATCGACTCACACCAAGGTGGCACGTGGCACAGCCCTGTGGGAAAGCCTCGTGGGAAAGCCTCGAGGGACAGCCTCGAGGGAAAGCCACAGATCCCTTGATCCACGTGACAGGAAGCGTGACACTACTGCTGCAGCTCGGGAGGAAAGCGCACGTGCATGCCCCCACTCGAGACGAGGCCTGACTCCCCTGGGGAGACTCAGAAGCACCCCAAGATCCATGGCAACACTGGAGAGGAATCCTCAGGTTCCGGCCCCGACTCCACACAAGGACTGAGGCCCCGGCATGGACGGGAGAGGAATCCCGAGAGGTCGCCTAGCAACTCGCATGGGGACTGGCCTTTCCTGAGGCCACCAGAGCGGGTCCCTGAGGTCCCCGTCGTAACTCGAGAAGACCTGCCGCAACTCGAGAAAATCCAGGAGGTTCTCCCCTCCAGGCGAGATGAGGCCCATTTCCGCTGAGGCGTCTCGAGGCTGATCACACCTCACCTCTGGAACTTCGATAGGATCCTTCACACCCTTGGTGCAAATCAAGAAGTTCCCCGACCTAGCCGTCTCCACTCGAGAGGAATCACGAGGGTCCCGCCCACATCCAGAGGAGCCCCGTTTCCGCCTCGTAGCTCGAGATGAGGGATCCTTTCCCTGCTTCGTCGGGAAAGAGTTCCCGGCCTTCCCGTCGCATCTCAAGAGGAGGCCCTCTCAACAGGAACGGCGAGAGGAACTCCAGGGTCGTGCCACCATTCCAAGAGTCCCCCGGATGTCTCAGTCCATTCCAGAGGAACCTCTTTTCCCTTCACTGGCTCGTCTTTCACGCCGAGGATCGACTCACACCAAGGTGGCACGTGGCACAGCCCTGTGGGAAAGCCTCGTGGGAAAGCCTCGAGGGACAGCCTCGAGGGAAAGCCACAGATCCCTTGATCCACGTGACAGGAAGCGTGACACTACTGCTGCAGCTCGGGAGGAAAGCGCACGTGCATGCCCCCACTCGAGATGAGGCCTGACTCCCCTGGGGAGACTCAGAAGCACCCCAAGATCCATGGCAACACTGGAGAGGAATCCTCAGGTTCCGGCCCCGACTCCACACAAGGACTGAGGCCCCGGCATGGACGGGAGAGGAATCCCGAGAGGTCCCCTAGCAACTCGCATGGGGACTGGCCTTTCCTGAGGCCACCAGAGCGGGTCCCTGAGGTCCCCGTCGTAACTCGAGAAGACCTGCCGCAACTCGAGAAAATCCAGGAGGTTCTCCCCTCCAGGCGAGATGAGGCCCATTTCCGCTGAGGCGTCTCGAGGCTGATCACACCTCACCTCTGGAACTTTGAAAGGGTCCTTCACACCCCTGGTGCAAATCAAGAAGTTCCCCGACATACCCGTCTCCACTCGAGAGGAATCACGAGGGTCCCGCCCACATCCAGAGGAGCCCCGTTTCCGCCTCGTAGCTCGAGATGAGGGATCCTTTCCCTGCTTCGTCGGGAAAGAGTTCCCGGCGTTCCCGTCGCATCTCAAGAGGAGGCCCTCTCAACAGGTACGGCGAGAGGAACTCCAGGGTCGTGCCACCATTCCAACAGTCCCCCAGATGTCTCAGTCCATTCCAGAGGAACCTCTTTTCCCTTCACCGGCTCGTCTTTCACGCCGAGGATCGACTCACACCAAGGTGGCACGTGGCACAGCCCTGTGGGAAAGCCTCGTGGGAAAGCCTCGAGGGACAGCCTCGAGGGAAAGCCACAGATCCCTTGATCCACGTGACAGGAAGCGTGACACTACTGCTGCAGCTCGGGAGGAAAGCGCACGTGCATGCCCCCAAAAGAGACGAGGCCTGACTCCCCTGGGGAGACTCAGAAGCACCCCAAGATCCATGGCAACACTGGAGAGGAATCCTCAGGTTCCGGCCCCGACTCCACACAAGGACTGAGGCCCCGGCATGGACGGGAGAGGAATCCCGAGAGGTCCCCTAGCAACTCGCATGGGGACTGGCCTTTCCTGAGGCCACCAGAGCGGGTCCCTGAGGTCCCCGTCGTAACTCGAGAAGACCTGCCGCAACTCGAGAAAATCCAGGAGGTTCTCCCCTCCAGGCGAGATGAGGCCCATTTCCGCTGAGGCGTCTCGAGGCTGATCACACCTCACCTCTGGAACTTTGAAAGGGTCCTTCACACCCTTGGTGCAAATCAAGAAGTTCCCCGACATACCCGTCTCCACTCGAGAGGAATCACGAGGGTCCCGCCCACATCCAGAGGAGCCCCGTTTCCGCCTCGTAGCTCGAGATGAGGGATCCTTTCCCTGCTTCGTCGGGAAAGAGTTCCCGGCGTTCCCGTCGCATCTCAAGAGGAGGCCCTCTCAACAGGAACGGCGAGAGGAACTCCAGGGTCGTGCCACCATTCCAAGAGTCCCCCAGATGTCTCAGTCCATTCCAGAGGAACCTCTTTTCCCTTCACCGGCTCGTCTTTCACGCCGAGGATCGACTCACACCAAGGTGGCACGTGGCACAGCCCTGTGGGAAAGCCTCGTGGGAAAGCCTCGAGGGACAGCCTCGAGGGAAAGCCACAGATCCCTTGATCCACGTGACAGGAAGCGTGACACTACTGCTGCAGCTCGGGAGGAAAGCGCACGTGCATGCCCCCACTCGAGATGAGGCCTGACTCCCCTGGGGAGACTCAGAAGCACCCCAAGATCCATGGCAACACTGGAGAGGAATCCTCAGGTTCCGGCCCCGATTCCACACAAGGACTGAGGCCCCGGCATGGACGGGAGAGGAATCCCGAGAGGTCCCCTAGCAACTCGCATGGGGACTGGCCTTTACTGAGGCCACCAGAGCGGGTCCCTGAGGTCCCCGTCGTAACTCGAGAAGACCTGCCGCAACTGGAGAAAATCCAGGAGGTTCTCCCCTCCAGGCGAGATGAGGCCCATTTCCGCTGAGGCGTCTCGAGGCTGATTACACCTCACCTCTGGAACTTCGAAAGGATCCTTCACACCCTTGGTGCAAATCAAGAAGTTCCCCGACCTAGCCGTCTCCACTCGAGAGGAATCACGAGGGTCCCGCCCACATCCAGAGGAGCCCCGTTTCCGCCTCGTAGCTCGAGATGAGGGATCCTTTCCCTGCTTCGTCGGGAAAGAGTTCCCGGCGTTCCCGTCGCATCTCAAGAGGAGGCCCTCTCAACAGGAACTGCGAGAGGAACTCCAGGGTCGTGCCACCATTCCAAGAGTCCCCCAGATGTCTCAGTCCATTCCAGAGGAACCTCTTTTCCCTTCACCGGCTCGTCTTTCACGCCGAGGATCGACTCACACCAAGGTGGCACGTGGCACAGCCCTGTGGGAAAGCCTCGTGGGAAAGCCTCGAGGGACAGCCTCGAGGGAAAGCCACAGATCCCTTGATCCACGTGACAGGAAGCGTGACACTACTGCTGCAGCTCGGGAGGAAAGCGCACGTGCATGCCCCCACTCGAGATGAGGCCTGACTCCCCTGGGGAGACTCAGAAGCACCCCAAGATCCATGGCAACACTGGAGAGGAATCCTCAGGTTCCGGCCCCGACTCCACACAAGGACTGAGGCCCCGGCATGGACGGGAGAGGAATCCCGAGAGGTCCCCTAGCAACTCGCATGGGGACTGGCCTTTCCTGAGGCCACCAGAGCGGGTCCCTGAGGTCCCCGTCGTAACTCGAGAAGACCTGCCGCAACTCGAGAAAATCCAGGAGGTTCTCCCCTCCAGGCGAGATGAGGCCCATTTCCGCTGAGGCGTCTCGAGGCTGATCACACCTCACCTCTGGAACTTTGAAAGGGTCCTTCACACCCTTGGTGCAAATCAAGAAGTTCCCCGACATACCCGTCTCCACTCGAGAGGAATCACGAGGGTCCCGCCCACATCCAGAGGAGCCCCGTTTCCGCCTCGTAGCTCGAGATGAGGGATCCTTTCCCTGCTTCGTCGGGAAAGAGTTCCCGGCGTTCCCGTCGCATCTCAAGAGGAGGCCCTCTCAACAGGTACGGCGAGAGGAACTCCAGGGTCGTGCCACCATTCCAACAGTCCCCCAGATGTCTCAGTCCATTCCAGAGGAACCTCTTTTCCCTTCACCGGCTCGTCTTTCACGCCGAGGATCGACTCACACCAAGGTGGCACGTGGCACAGCCCTGTGGGAAAGCCTCGTGGGAAAGCCTCGAGGGACAGCCTCGAGGGAAAGCCACAGATCCCTTGATCCACGTGACAGGAAGCGTGACACTACTGCTGCAGCTCGGGAGGAAAGCGCACGTGCATGCCCCCAAAAGAGACGAGGCCTGACTCCCCTGGGGAGACTCAGAAGCACCCCAAGATCCATGGCAACACTGGAGAGGAATCCTCAGGTTCCGGCCCCGACTCCACACAAGGACTGAGGCCCCGGCATGGACGGGAGAGGAATCCCGAGAGGTCCCCTAGCAACTCGCATGGGGACTGGCCTTTCCTGAGGCCACCAGAGCGGGTCCCTGTGGTCCCCGTCGTAACTCGAGAAGACCTGCCGCAACTGGAGAAAATCCAGGAGGTTCTCCCCTCCAGGCGAGATGAGGCCCATTTCCGCTGAGGCGTCTCGAGGCTGATCACACCTCACCTCTGGAACTTTGAAAGGGTCCTTCACACCCTTGGTGCAAATCAAGAAGTTCCCCGACATACCCGTCTCCACTCGAGAGGAATCACGAGGGTCCCGCCCACATCCAGAGGAGCCCCGTTTCCGCCTCGTAGCTCGAGATGAGGGATCCTTTCCCTGCTTCGTCGGGAAAGAGTTCCCGGCGTTCCCGTCGCATCTCAAGAGGAGGCCCTCTCAACAGGAACGGCGAGAGGAACTCCAGGGTCGTGCCACCATTCCAAGAGTCCCCCAGATGTCTCAGTCCATTCCAGAGGAACCTCTTTTCCCTTCACCGGCTCGTCTTTCACGCCGAGGATCGACTCACACCAAGGTGGCACGTGGCACAGCCCTGTGGGAAAGCCTCGTGGGAAAGCCTCGAGGGACAGCCTCGAGGGAAAGCCACAGATCCCTTGATCCACGTGACAGGAAGCGTGACACTACTGCTGCAGCTCGGGAGGAAAGCGCACGTGCATGCCCCCACTCGAGATGAGGCCTGACTCCCCTGGGGAGACTCAGAAGCACCCCAAGATCCATGGCAACACTGGAGAGGAATCCTCAGGTTCCGGCCCCGACTCCACACAAGGACTGAGGCCCCGGCATGGACGGGAGAGGAATCCCGAGTGGTCCCCTAGCAACTCGCATGGGGACTGGCCTTTACTGAGGCCACCAGAGCGGGTCCCTGAGGTCCCCGTCGTAACTCGAGAAGACCTGCCGCAACTGGAGAAAATCCAGGAGGTTCTCCCCTCCAGGCGAGATGAGGCCCATTTCCGCTGAGGCGTCTCGAGGCTGATTACACCTCACCTCTGGAACTTCGAAAGGATCCTTCACACCCTTGGTGCAAATCAAGAAGTTCCCCGACCTAGCCGTCTCCACTCGAGAGGAATCACGAGGGTCCCGCCCACATCCAGAGGAGCCCCGTTTCCGCCTCGTAGCTCGAGATGAGGGATCCTTTCCCTGCTTCGTCGGGAAAGAGTTCCCGGCCTTCCCGTCGCATCTCAAGAGGAGGCCCTCTCAACAGGAACGGCGAGAGGAACTCCAGGGTCGTGCCACCATTCCAAGAGTCCCCCAGATGTCTCAGTCCATTCCAGAGGAACCTCTTTTCCCTTCACCGGCTCGTCTTTCACGCCGAGGATCGACTCACACCAAGGTGGCACGTGGCACAGCCCTGTGGGAAAGCCTCGTGGGAAAGCCTCGAGGGACAGCCTCGAGGGAAAGCCACAGATCCCTTGATCCACGTGACAGGAAGCGTGACACTACTGCTGCAGCTCGGGAGGAAAGTGCACGTGCATGCCCCCAAAAGAGACGAGGCCTGACTCCCCTGGGGAGACTCAGAAGCACCCCAAGATCCATGGCAACACTGGAGAGGAATCCTCAGGTTCCGGCCCCGACTCCACACAAGGACTGAGGCCCCGGCATGGACGGGAGAGGAATCCCGAGAGGTCGCCTAGCAACTCGCATGGGGACTGGCCTTTCCTGAGGCCACCAGAGCGGGTCCCTGAGGTCCCCGTCGTAACTCGAGAAGACCTGCCGCAACTCGAGAAAATCCAGGAGGTTCTCCCCTCCAGGCGAGATGAGGCCCATTTCCGCTGAGGCGTCTCGAGGCTGATCACACCTCACCTCTGGAACTTCGATAGGATCCTTCACACCCTTGGTGCAAATCAAGAAGTTCCCCGACCTAGCCGTCTCCACTCGAGAGGAATCACGAGGGTCCCGCCCACATCCAGAGGAGCCCCGTTTCCGCCTCGTAGCTCGAGATGAGGGATCCTTTCCCTGCTTCGTCGGGAAAGAGTTCCCAGCGTTCCCGTCGCATCTCAAGAGGAGGCCCTCTCAACAGGAACGGCGAGAGGAACTCCAGGGTCGTGCCACCATTCCAAGAGTCCCCCAGATGTCTCAGTCCATTCCAGAGGAACCTCTTTTCCCTTCACCGGCTTGTCTTTCACGCCGAGGATCGACTCACACCAAGGTGGCACGTGGCACAGCCCTGTGGGAAAGCCTCGTGGGAAAGCCTCGAGGGACAGCCTCGAGGGAAAGCCACAGATCCCTTGATCCACGTGACAGGAAGCGTGACACTACTGCTGCAGCTCGGGAGGAAAGCGCACGTGCATGCCCCCACTCGAGACGAGGCCTGACTCCCCTGGGGAGACTCAGAAGCACCCCAAGATCCATGGCAACACTGGAGAGGAATCCTCAGGTTCCGGCCCCGACTCCACACAAGGACTGAGGTCCCGGCATGGACGGGAGAGGAATCCCGAGAGATCCCCTAGCAACTCGCATGGGGACTGGCCTTTCCTGAGGCCACCAGAGCGGGTCCCTGTGGTCCCCGTCGTAACTCGAGAAGACCTGCCGCAACTGGAGAAAATCCAGGAGGTTCTCCCCTCCAGGCGAGATGAGGCCCATTTCCGCTGAGGCGTCTCGAGGCTGATCACACCTCACCTCTGGAACTTCGAAAGGGTCCTTCACACCCTTGGTGCAAATCAAGAAGTTCCCCGACCTAGCCGTCTCCACTCGAGAGGAATCACGTGGGTCCCGCCCACATCCAGAGGAGCCCCGTTTCCGCCTCGTAGCTCGAGATGAGGGATCCTTTCCCTGCTTCGTCGGGAAAGAGTTCCCGGCGTTCCCGTCGCATCTCAAGAGGAGGCCCTCTCAACAGGAACGGCGAGAGGAACTCCAGGGTCGTGCCACCATTCCAAGAGTCCCCCAGATGTCTCAGTCCATTCCAGAGGAACCTCTTTTCCCTTCACCGGCTCGTCTTTCACGCCGAGGATCGACTCACACCAAGGTGGCACGTGGCACAGCCCTGTGGGAAAGCCTCGTGGGAAAGCCTTGAGGGACAGCCTCGAGGGAAAGCCACAGATCCCTTGATCCACGTGACAGGAAGCGTGACACTACTACTGCAGCTCGGGAGGAAAGCGCACGTGCATGCCCCCACTCGAGACGAGGCCTGACTCCCCTGGGGAGACTCAGAAGCACCCCAAGATCCATGGCAACACTGGAGAGGAATCCTCAGGTTCCGGCCCCGACTCCACACAAGGACTGAGGCCCCGGCATGGACGGGAGAGGAATCCCGAGAGGTCCCAAGCAACTCGCATGGGGACTGGCCTTTCCTGAGGCCACCAGAGCGGGTCCCTGTGGTCCCCGTCGTATCTCGAGAAGACCTGCCGCAACTCGAGAAAATCCAGGAGGTTCTCCCCTCCAGGCGAGATGAGGCCCATTTCCGCTGAGGCGTCTCGAGGCTGATCACACCTCACCTCTGGAACTTCGAAAGGATCCTTCACACCCTTGGTGCAAATCAAGAAGTTCCCCGACCTAGCCGTCTCCACTCGAGAGGAATCACGAGGGTCCCGCCCACATCCAGAGGAGCCCCGTTTCCGCCTCGTAGCTCGAGATGAGGGATCCTTTCCCTGCTTCGTCGGGAAAGAGTTCCCGGCCTTCCCGTCGCATCTCAAGAGGAGGCCCTCTCAACAGGAACGGCGAGAGGAACTCCAGGGTCGTGCCACCATTCCAAGAGTCCCCCAGATGTCTCAGTCCATTCCAGAGGAACCTCTTTTCCCTTCACCGGCTCGTCTTTCACGCCGAGGATCGACTCACACCAAGGTGGCATGTGGCACAGCCCTGTGGGAAAGCCTCGTGGGAAAGCCTCGAGGGACAGCCTCGAGGGAAAGCCACAGATCCCTTGATCCACGTGACAGGAAGCGTGACACTACTGCTGCAGCTCGGGAGGAAAGTGCACGTGCATGCCCCCAAAAGAGACGAGGCCTGACTCCCCTGGGGAGACTCAGAAGCACCCCAAGATCCATGGCAACACTGGAGAGGAATCCTCAGGTTCCGGCCCCGACTCCACACAAGGACTGAGGCCCCGGCATGGACGGGAGAGGAATCCCGAGAGGTCGCCTAGCAACTCGCATGGCACTGGCCTTTCCTGAGGCCACCAGAGCGGGTCCCTGTGGTCCCCGTCGTAACTCGAGAAGACCTGCCGCAACTGGAGAAAATCGAAGAGGTTCTCCCCTCCAGGCGAGATGAGGCCCATTTCCGCTGAGGCGTCTCGAGGCTGATCACACCTCACCTCTGGAACTTCGAAAGGGTCCTTCACACCCTTTGTGCAAATCAAGAAGTTCCCCGACATACCCGTCTATACTCGAGAGGAATCACGAGGGTCTCGCCCACATCCAGAGTAGCCCCGTTTCCTCCTCGTAGCTCGAGATGAGGGATCCTTTCCCTGCTTCGTCGGGAAAGAGTTCCCGGCCTTCCCGTCGCATCTCAAGAGGAGGCCCTCTCAACAGGAACGGCGAGAGGAACTCCAGGGTCGTGCCACCATTCCAAGAGTCCCCCAGATGTCTCAGTCCATTCCAGAGGAACCGCTTTTCCCTTCACCGGCTCGTCTTTCACGCCGAGGATCGACTCACACCAATGTGGCACGTGGCACAGCCCTGTGGGAAAGCCTCGTGGGAAAGCCTCGAGGGACAGCCTCGAGGGAAAGCCACAGATCCCTTGATCCACGTGACAGGAAGCGTGACACTACTGCTGCAGCTCGGGAGGAAAGTGCACGTGCATGCCCCCAAAAGAGACGAGGCCTGACTCCCCTGGGGAGACTCAGAAGCACCCCAAGATCCATGGCAACACTGGAGAGGAATCCTCAGGTTCCGTCCCCGACTCCACACAAGGACTGAGGCCCCGGCATGGACGGGAGAGGAATCCCGAGAGGTCGCCTAGCAACTCGCATGGGGACTGGCCTTTCCTGAGGCCACCAGAGCGGGTCCCTGAAGTCCCCGTCGTAACTCGAGAAGACCTGCCGCAACTCGAGAAAATCCAGGAGGTTCTCCCCTCCAGGCGAGATGAGGCCCATTTCCGCTGAGGCGTCTCGAGGCTGATCACACCTCACCTCTGGAACTTCGATAGGATCCTTCACACCCTTGGTGCAAATCAAGAAGTTCCCCGACCTAGCCGTCTCCACTCGAGAGGAATCACGAGGGTCCCGCCCACATCCAGAGGAGCCCCGTTTCCGCCTCGTAGCTCGAGATGAGGGATCCTTTCCCTGCTTCGTCGGGAAAGAGTTCCCGGCGTTCCCGTCGCATCTCAAGAGGAGGCCCTCTCAACAGGAACGGCGAGAGGAACTCCAGGGTCGTGCCACCATTCCAAGAGTCCCCCAGATGTCTCAGTCCATTCCAGAGGAACCTCTTTTCCCTTCACCGGCTTGTCTTTCACGCCGAGGATCGACTCACACCAAGGTGGCACGTGGCACAGCCCTGTGGGAAAGCCTCGTGGGAAAGCCTCGAGGGACAGCCTCGAGGGAAAGCCACAGATCCCTTGATCCACGTGACAGGAAGCGTGACACTACTGCTGCAGCTCGGGAGGAAAGCGCACGTGCATGCCCCCACTCGAGACGAGGCCTGACTCCCCTGGGGAGACTCAGAAGCACCCCAAGATCCATGGCAACACTGGAGAGGAATCCTCAGGTTCCGGCCCCGACTCCACACAAGGACTGAGGTCCCGGCATGGACGGGAGAGGAATCCCGAGAGATCCCCTAGCAACTCGCATGGGGACTGGCCTTTCCTGAGGCCACCAGAGCGGGTCCCTGTGGTCCCCGTCGTAACTCGAGAAGACCTGCCGCAACTGGAGAAAATCCAGGAGGTTCTCCCCTCCAGGCGAGATGAGGCCCATTTCCGCTGAGGCGTCTCGAGGCTGATCACACCTCACCTCTGGAACTTCGAAAGGGTCCTTCACACCCTTTGTGCAAATCAAGAAGTTCCCCGACATACCCGTCTATACTCGAGAGGAATCACGAGGGTCCCGCCCACATCCAGAGGAGCCCCGTTTCCTCCTCGTAGCTCGAGATGAGGGATCCTTTCCCTGCTTCGTCGGGAAAGAGTTCCCGGCCTTCCCGTCGCATCTCAAGAGGAGGCCCTCTCAACAGGAACGGCGAGAGGAACTCCAGGGTCGTGCCACCATTCCAAGAGTCCCCCAGATGTCTCAGTCCATTCCAGAGGAACCTCTTTTCCCTTCACCGGCTCGTCTTTCACGCCGAGGATCGACTCACACCAAGGTGGCACGTGGCACAGCCCTGTGGGAAAGCCTCGTGGGAAAGCCTCGAGGGACAGCCTCGAGGGAAAGCCACAGATCCCTTGATCCACGTGACAGGAAGCGTGACACTACTGCTGCAGCTCGGGAGGAAAGCGCACGTGCATGCCCCCACTCGAGATGAGGCCTGACTCCCATGGGGAGACTCAGAAGCACCCCAAGATCCATGGCAACACTGGAGAGGAATCCTCAGGTTCCGGCCCCGACTCCACACAAGGACTGAGGCCCCGGCATGGACGGGAGAGGAATCCCGAGAGGTCCCCTAGCAACTCGCATGGGGACTGGCCTTTCCTGAGGCCACCAGAGCGGGTCCCTGAGGTCCCCGTCGTAACTCGAGAAGACCTGCCGCAACTCGAGAAAATCCAGGAGGTTCTCCCCTCCAGGCGAGATGAGGCCCATTTCCGCTGAGGCGTCTCGAGGCTGATCACACCTCACCTCTGGAACTTTGAAAGGGTCCTTCACACCCTTGGTGCAAATCAAGAAGTTCCCCGACATATCCGTCTCCACTCGAGAGGAATCACGAGGGTCCCGCCCACAACCAGAGGAGCCCCGTTTCCGCCTCGTAGCTCGAGATGAGGGATCCTTTCCCTGCTTCGTCGGGAAAGAGTTCCCGGCGTTCCCGTCGCATCTCAAGAGGAGGCCCTCTCAACAGGTACGGCGAGAGGAACTCCAGGGTCGTGCCACCATTCCAAGAGTCCCCCAGATGTCTCAGTCCATTCCAGAGGAACCTCTTTTCCCTTCACCGGCTCGTCTTTCACGCCGAGGATCGACTCACACCAAGGTGGCACGTGGCACAGCCCTGTGGGAAAGCCTCGTGGGAAAGCCTCGAGGGACAGCCTCGAGGGAAAGCCACAGATCCCTTGATCCACGTGACAGGAAGCGTGACACTACTGCTGCAGCTCGGGAGGAAAGCGCACGTGCATGCCCCCAAAAGAGATGAGGCCTGACTCCCCTGGGGAGACTCAGAAGCACCCCAAGATCCATGGCAACACTGGAGAGGAATCCTCAGGTTCCGGCCCCGACTCCACATGGACTGAGGCCCCGGCATGGACGGGAGAGGAATCCCGAGAGGTCCCCTAGCAACTCGCATGGGGACTGGCCTTTCCTGAGGCCACCAGAGCGGGTCCCTGTGGTCCCCGTCGTAACTCGAGAAGACCTGCCGCAACTGGAGAAAATCCAGGAGGTTCTCCCCTCCAGGCGAGATGAGGCCCATTTCCGCTGAGGCGTCTCGAGGCTGATCACACCTCACCTCTGGAACTTTGAAAGGGTCCTTCACACCCTTGGTGCAAATCAAGAAGTTCCCCGACCTAGCCGTCTCCACTCGAGAGGAATCACGAGGGTCCCGCCCACATCCAGAGGAGCCCCGTTTCCGCCTCGTAGCTCGAGATGAGGGATCCTTTCCCTGCTTCGTCGGGAAAGAGTTCTCGGCCTTCCCGTCGCATCTCAAGAGGAGGCCCTCTCCACAGGAACGGCGAGAGGAACTCCAGGGTCGTGCCACCATTCCAAGAGTCCCCCAGATGTCTCAGTCCATTCCAGAGGAACCTCTTTTCCCTTCACCGGCTCGTCTTTCACGCCGAGGATCGACTCACACCAAGGTGGCACGTGGCACAGCCCTGTGGGAAAGCCTCGTGGGAAAGCCTCGAGGGACAGCCTCGAGGGAAAGCCACAGATCCCTTGATCCACGTGACAGGAAGCGTGACACTACTGCTGCAGCTCGGGAGGAAAGCGCACGTGCATGCCCCCACTCGAGATGAGGCCTGACTCCCCTGGGGAGACTCAGAAGCACCCCAAGATCCATGGCAACACTGGAGAGGAATCCTCAGGTTCCGGCCCCGACTCCACACAAGGACTGAGGCCCCGGCATGGACGGGAGAGGAATCCCGAGAGGTCCCCTAGCAACTCGCATGGGGACTGGCCTTTACTGAGGCCACCAGAGCGGGTCCCTGAGGTCCCCGTCGTAACTCGAGAAGACCTGCCGCAACTGGAGAAAATCCAGGAGGTTCTCCCCTCCAGGCGAGATGAGGCCCATTTCCGCTGAGGCGTCTCGAGGCTGATTACACCTCACCTCTGGAACTTCGAAAGGATCCTTCACACCCTTGGTGCAAATCAAGAAGTTCCCCGACCTAGCCGTCTCCACTCGAGAGGAATCACGAGGGTCCCGCCCACATCCAGAGGAGCCCCGTTTCCGCCTCGTAGCTCGAGATGAGGGATCCTTTCCCTGCTTCGTCGGGAAAGAGTTCCCGGCATTCCCGTCGCATCTCAAGGGGAGGCCCTCTCAACAGGAACGGCGAGAGGAACTCCAGGGTCGTGCCACCATTCCAAGAGTCCCCCAGATGTCTCAGTCCATTCCAGAGGAACCTCTTTTCCCTTCACCGGCTCGTCTTTCACGCCGAGGATCGACTCACACCAAGGTGGCACGTGGCACAGCCCTGTGGGAAAGCCTCGTGGGAAAGCCTCGAGGGACAGCCTCGAGGGAAAGCCACAGATCCCTTGATCCACGTGACAGGAAGCGTGACACTACTGCTGCATCTCGGGAGGAAAGTGCACGTGCATGCCCCCAAAAGAGACGAGGCCTGACTCCCCTGGGGAGACTCAGAAGCACCCCAAGATCCATGGCAACACTGGAGAGGAATCCTCAGGTTCCGGCCCCGACTCCACACAAGGACTGAGGCCCCGGCATGGACGGGAGAGGAATCCCGAGAGGTCCCCTAGCAACTCGCATGGGGACTGGCCTTTCCTGAGGCCACCAGAGCGGGTCCCTGAGGTCCCCGTCGTAACTCGAGAAGACCTGCCGCAACTCGAGAAAATCCAGGAGGTTCTCCCCTCCAGGCGAGATGAGGCCCATTTCCGCTGAGGCGTCTCGAGGCTGATCACACCTCACCTCTGGAACTTCGATAGGATCCTTCACACCCTTGGTGCAAATCAAGAAGTTCCCCGACCTAGCCGTCTCCACTCGAGAGGAATCACGAGGGTCCCGCCCACATCCAGAGGAGCCCCGTTTCCGCCTCGTAGCTCGAGATGAGGGATCCTTTCCCTGCTTCGTCGGGAAAGAGTTCCCGGCGTTCCCGTCGCATCTCAAGAGGAGGCCCTCTCAACAGGAACGGCGAGAGGAACTCCAGGGTCGTGCCACCATTCCAAGAGTCCCCCAGATGTCTCAGTCCATTCCAGAGGAACCTCTTTTCCCTTCACCGGCTTCTCTTTCACGCCGAGGATCGACTCACACCAAGGTGGCACGTGGCACAGCCCTGTGGGAAAGCCTCGTGGGAAAGCCTTGAGGGACAGCCTCGAGGGAAATCCACAGATCCCTTGATCCACGTGACAGGAAGCGTGACACTACTGCTGCAGCTCGGGAGGAAAGCGCACGTGCATGCCCCCACTCGAGACGAGGCCTGACTCCCCTGGGGAGACTCAGAAGCACCCCAAGATCCATGGCAACACTGGAGAGGAATCCTCAGGTTCCGGCCCCGACTCCACACAAGGACTGAGGCCTCGGCATGGACGGGAGAGGAATCCCGAGAGGTCCCCTAGCAACTCGCATGGGGACTGGCCTTTCCTGAGGCCACCAGAGCGGGTCCCTGTGGTCCCCGTCGTAACTCGAGAAGACCTGCCGCAACTCGAGAAAATCCAGGAGGTTCTCCCCTCCAGGCGAGATGAGGCCCATTTCCGCTGAGGCGTCTCGAGGCTGATCACACCTCACCTCTGGAACTTTGAAAGGGTCCTTCACACCCTTGGTGCAAATCAAGAAGTTCCCCGACATACCCGTCTCCACTCGAGAGGAATCACGAGCGTCCCGCCCACATCCAGAGGAGCCCCGTTTCCGCCTCGTATCTCGAGATGAGGGATCCTTTCCCTGCTTCGTCGGGAAAGAGTTCCCGGCGTTCCCGTCACATCTCAAGAGGAGGCCCTCTCAACAGGAACGGCGAGAGGAACTCCAGGGTCGTGCCACCATTCCAAGAGTCCCCCAGATGTCTCAGTCCATTCCAGAGGAACCTCTTTTCCCTTCACCGGCTCGTCTTTCACGCCGAGGATCGACTCACACCAAGGTGGCACGTGGCACAGCCCTGTGGGAAAGCCTCGTGGGAAAGCCTCGAGGGACAGCCTCGAGGGAAAGCCACAGATCCCTTGATCCACGTGACAGGAAGCGTGACACTACTGCTGCAGCTCGGGAGGAAAGCGCACGTGCATGCCCCCACTCGAGATGAGGCCTGACTCCCCTGGGGAGACTCAGAAGCACCCCAAGATCCATGGCAACACTGGAGAGGAATCCTCAGGTTCCGGCCCCGACTCCACACAAGGACTGAGGCCCCGGCATGGACGGGAGAGGAATCCCGAGAGGTCCCCTAGCAACTCGCATGGGGACTGGCCTTTACTGAGGCCACCAGAGCGGGTCCCTGAGGTCCCCGTCGTAACTCGAGAAGACCTGCCGCAACTGGAGAAAATCCAGGAGGTTCTCCCCTCCAGGCGAGATGAGGCCCATTTCCGCTGAGGCGTCTCGAGGCTGATTACACCTCACCTCTGGAACTTCGAAAGGATCCTTCACACCCTTGGTGCAAATCAAGAAGTTCCCCGACCTAGCCGTCTCCACTCGAGAGGAATCACGAGGGTCCCGCCCACATCCAGAGGAGCCCCGTTTCCGCCTCGTAGCTCGAGATGAGGGATCCTTTCCCTGCTTCGTCGGGAAAGAGTTCCCGGCATTCCCGTCGCATCTCAAGGGGAGGCCCTCTCAACAGGAACGGCGAGAGGAACTCCAGGGTCGTGCCACCATTCCAAGAGTCCCCCAGATGTCTCAGTCCATTCCAGAGGAACCTCTTTTCCCTTCACCGGCTCGTCTTTCACGCCGAGGATCGACTCACACCAAGGTGGCACGTGGCACAGCCCTGTGGGAAAGCCTCGTGGGAAAGCCTCGAGGGACAGCCTCGAGGGAAAGCCACAGATCCCTTGATCCACGTGACAGGAAGCGTGACACTACTGCTGCAGCTCGGGAGGAAAGTGCACGTGCATGCCCCCAAAAGAGACGAGGCCTGACTCCCCTGGGGAGACTCAGAAGCACCCCAAGATCCATGGCAACACTGGAGAGGAATCCTCAGGTTCCGGCCCCGACTCCACACAAGGACTGAGGCCCCGGCATGGACGGGAGAGGAATCCCGAGAGGTCGCCTAGCAACTCGCATGGGGACTGGACTTTCCTGAGGCCACCAGAGCGGGTCCCTGAGGTCCCCGTCGTAACTCGAGAAGACCTGCCGCAACTCGAGAAAATCCAGGAGGTTCTCCCCTCCAGGCGAGATGAGGCCCATTTCCGCTGAGGCGTCTCGAGGCTGATCACACCTCACCTCTGGAACTTTGAAAGGGTCCTTCACACCCTTGGTGCAAATCAAGAAGTTCCCCGACATACCCGTCTCCACTCGAGAGGAATCACGAGCGTCCCGCCCACATCCAGAGGAGCCCCGTTTCCGCCTCGTATCTCGAGATGAGGGATCCTTTCCCTGCTTCGTCGGGAAAGAGTTCCCGGCGTTCCCGTCGCATCTCAAGAGGAGGCCCTCTCAACAGGAACGGCGAGAGGAACTCCAGGGTCGTGCCACCATTCCAAGAGTCCCCCAGATGTCTCAGTCCATTCCAGAGGAACCTCTTTTCCCTTCACCGGCTCGTCTTTCACGCCGAGGATCGACTCACACCAAGGTGGCACGTGGCACAGCCCTGTGGGAAAGCATCGTGGGAAAGCCTCGAGGGACAGCCTCGAGGGAAAGCCACAGATCCCTTGATCCACGTGACAGGAAGCGTGACACTACTGCTGCAGCTCGGGAGGAAAGCGCACGTGCATGCCCCCACTCGAGATGAGGCCTGACTCCCCTGGGGAGACTCAGAAGCACCCCAAGATCCATGGCAACACTGGAGAGGAATCCTCAGGTTCCGGCCCCGACTCCACACAAGGACTGAGGCCCCGGCATGGACGGGAGAGGAATCCCGAGAGGTCCCCTAGCAACTCGCATGGGGACTGGCCTTTCCTGAGGCCACCAGAGCGGGTCCCTGAGGTCCCCGTCGTAACTCGAGAAGACCTGCCGCAACTCGAGAAAATCCAGGAGGTTCTCCCCTCCAGGCGAGATGAGGCCCATTTCCGCTGAGGCGTCTCGAGGCTGATCACACCTCACCTCTGGAACTTTGAAAGGGTCCTTCACACCCTTGGTGCAAATCAAGAAGTTCCCCGACATACCCGTCTCCACTCGAGAGGAATCACGAGGGTCCCGCCCACATCCAGAGGAGCCCCGTTTCCGCCTCGTAGCTCGAGATGAGGGATCCTTTCCCTGCTTCGTCGGGAAAGAGTTCCCGGCGTTCCCGTCGCATCTCAAGAGGAGGCCCTCTCAACAGGTACGGCGAGAGGAACTCCAGGGTCGTGCCACCATTCCAACAGTCCCCCAGATGTCTCAGTCCATTCCAGAGGAACCTCTTTTCCCTTCACCGGCTCGTCTTTCACGCCGAGGATCGACTCACACCAAGGTGGCACGTGGCACAGCCCTGTGGGAAAGCCTCGTGGGAAAGCCTCGAGGGACAGCCTCGAGGGAAAGCCACAGATCCCTTGATCCACGTGACAGGAAGCGTGACACTACTGCTGCAGCTCGGGAGGAAAGCGCACGTGCATGCCCCCAAAAGAGACGAGGCCTGACTCCCATGGGGAGACTCAGAAGCACCCCAAGATCCATGGCAACACTGGAGAGGAATCCTCAGGTTCCGGCCCCGACTCCACACAAGGACTGAGGCCCCGGCATGGACGGGAGAGGAATCCCGAGAGGTCCCCTAGCAACTCGCATGGGGACTGGCCTTTCCTGAGGCCACCAGAGCGGGTCCCTGTGGTCCCCGTCGTAACTCGAGAAGACCTGCCGCAACTGGAGAAAATCCAGGAGGTTCTCCCCTCCAGGCGAGATGAGGCCCATTTCCGCTGAGGCGTCTCGAAGCTGATCACACCTCACCTCTGGAACTTTGAAAGGGTCCTTCACACCCTTGGTGCAAATCAAGAAGTTCCCCGACATACCCGTCTCCACTCGAGAGGAATCACGAGGGTCCCGCCCACATCCAGAGGAGCCCCGTTTCCGCCTCGTAGCTCGAGATGAGGGATCCTTTCCCTGCTTCGTCGGGAAAGAGTTCCCGGCGTTCCCGTCGCATCTCAAGAGGAGGCCCTCTCAACAGGAACGGCGAGAGGAACTCCAGGGTCGTGCCACCATTCCAAGAGTCCCCCAGATGTCTCAGTCCATTCCAGAGGAACCTCTTTTCCCTTCACCGGCTCGTCTTTCACGCCGAGGATCGACTCACACCAAGGTGGCACGTGGCACAGCCCTGTGGGAAAGCCTCGTGGGAAAGCCTCGAGGGACAGCCTCGAGGGAAAGCCACAGATCCCTTGATCCACGTGACAGGAAGCGTGACACTACTGCTGCAGCTCGGGAGGAAAGCGCACGTGCATGCCCCCACTCGAGATGAGGCCTGACTCCCCTGGGGAGACTCAGAAGCACCCCAAGATCCATGGCAACACTGGAGAGGAATCCTCAGGTTCCGGCCCCGACTCCACACAAGGACTGAGGCCCCGGCATGGACGGGAGAGGAATCCCGAGAGGTCCCCTAGCAACTCGCATGGGGACTGGCCTTTACTGAGGCCACCAGAGCGGGTCCCTGAGGTCCCCGTCGTAACTCGAGAAGACCTGCCGCAACTCGAGAAAATCCAGGAGGTTCTCCCCTCCAGGCGAGATGAGGCCCATTTCCGCTGAGGCGTCTCGAGGCTGATTACACCTCACCTCTGGAACTTCGAAAGGATCCTTCACACCCTTGGTGCAAATCAAGAAGTTCCCCGACATACCCGTCTCCACTCGAGAGGAATCACGAGGGTCCCGCCCACATCCAGAGGAGCCCCGTTTCCGCCTCGTAGCTCGAGATGAGGGATCCTTTCCCTGCTTCGTCGGGAAAGAGTTCCCGGCGTTCCCGTCGCATCTCAAGAGGAGGCCCTCTCAACAGGTACGGCGAGAGGAACTCCAGGGTCGTGCCACCATTCCAAGAGTCCCCCAGATGTCTCAGTCCATTCCAGAGGAACCTCTTTTCCCTTCACCGGCTCGTCTTTCACGCCGAGGATCGACTCACACCAAGGTGGCACGTGGCACAGCCCTGTGGGAAAGCCTCGTGGGAAAGCCTCGAGGGACAGCCTCGAGGGAAAGCCACAGATCCCTTGATCCACGTGACAGGAAGCGTGACACTACTGCTGCAGCTCGGGAGGAAAGCGCACGTGCATGCCCCCACTCGAGACGAGGCCTGACTCCCCTGGGGAGACTCAGAAGCACCCCAAGATCCATGGCAACACTGGAGAGGAATCCTCAGGTTCCGGCCCCGACTCCACACAAGGACTGAGGCCCCGGCATGGACGGGAGAGGAATCCCGAGAGGTCCCCTAGCAACTCGCATGGGGACTGGCCTTTCCTGAGGCCACCAGAGCGGGTCCCTGTGGTCCCCGTCGTAACTCGAGAAGACCTGCCGCAACTGGAGAAAATCCAGGAGGTTCTCCCCTCCAGGCGAGATGAGGCCCATTTCCGCTGAGGCGTCTCGAAGCTGATCACACCTCACCTCGGGAACTTTGAAAGGGTCCTTCACACCCTTGGTGCAAATCAAGAAGTTCCCCGACCTAGCCGTCTCCACTCGAGAGGAATCACGAGGGTCCCGCCCACATCCAGAGGAGCCCCGTTTCCGCCTCGTAGCTCGAGATGAGGGATCCTTTCCCTGCTTCGTCGGGAAAGAGTTCCCGGCCTTCCCGTCGCATCTCAAGAGGAGGCCCTCTCAACAGGAACGGCGAGAGGAACTCCAGGGTCGTGCCACCATTCCAAGAGTCCCCCAGATGTCTCAGTCCATTCCAGAGGAACCTCTTTTCCCTTCACCGGCTCGTCTTTCACGCCGAGGATCGACTCACACCAAGGTGGCACGTGGCACAGCCCTGTGGGAAAGCCTCGTGGGAAAGCCTCGAGGGACAGCCTCGAGGGAAAGCCACAGATCCCTTGATCCACGTGACAGGAAGCGTGACACTACTGCTGCAGCTCGGGAGGAAAGCGCACGTGCATGCCCCCACTCGAGATGAGCCCTGACTCCCCTGGGGAGACTCAGAAGCACCCCAAGATCCATGGCAACACTGGAGAGGAATCCTCAGGTTCCGGCCCCGACTCCACACAAGGACTGAGGCCCCGGCATGGACGGGAGAGGAATCCCGAGAGGTCCCCTAGCAACTCGCATGGGGACTGGCCTTTACTGAGGCCACCAGAGCGGGTCCCTGAGGTCCCCGTCGTAACTCGAGAAGACCTGCCGCAACTCGAGAAAATCCAGGAGGTTCTCCCCTCCAGGCGAGATGAGGCCCATTTCCGCTGAGGCGTCTCGAGGCTGATTACACCTCACCTCTGGAACTTCGAAAGGATCCTTCACACCCTTGGTGCAAATCAAGAAGTTCCCCGACCTAGCCGTCTCCACTCGAGAGGAATCACGAGGGTCCCGCCCACATCCAGAGGAGCCCCGTTTCCGCCTCGTAGCTCGAGATGAGGGATCCTTTCCCTGCTTCGTCGGGAAAGAGTTCCCGGCCTTCCCGTCGCATCTCAAGAGGAGGCCCTCTCAACAGGAACGGCGAGAGGAACTCCAGGGTCGTGCCACCATTCCAAGAGTCCCCCAGATGTCTCAGTCCATTCCAGAGGAACCTCTTTTCCCTTCACCGGCTCGTCTTTCACGCCGAAGATCGACTCACACCAAGGTGGCACGTGGCACAGCCCTGTGGGAAAGCCTCGTGGGAAAGCCTCGAGGGACAGCCTCGAGGGAAAGCCACAGATCCCTTGATCCACGTGACAGGAAGCGTGACACTACTGCTGCAGCTCGGGAGGAAAGTGCACGTGCATGCCCCCAAAAGAGACGAGGCCTGACTCCCCTGGGGAGACTCAGAAGCACCCCAAGATCCATGGCAACACTGGAGAGGAATCCTCAGGTTCCGGCCCCGACTCCACACAAGGACTGAGGCCCCGGCATGGACGGGAGAGGAATCCCGAGAGGTCGCCTAGCAACTCGCATGGGGACTGGCCTTTCCTGAGGCCATCAGAGCGGGTCCCTGAGGTCCCCGTCGTAACTCGAGAAGACCTGCCGCAACTCGAGAAAATCCAGGAGGTTCTCCCCTCCAGGCGAGATGAGGCCCATTTCCGCTGAGGCGTCTCGAGGCTGATCACACCTCACCTCTGGAACTTCGATAGGATCCTTCACACCCTTGGTGCAAATCAAGAAGTTCCCCGACCTAGCCGTCTCCACTCGAGAGGAATCACGAGGGTCCCGCCCACATCCAGAGGATCCCCGTTTCCGCCTCGTAGCTCGAGATGAGGGATCCTTTCCCTGCTTCGTCGGGAAAGAGTTCCCGGCGTTCCCGTCGCATCTCAAGAGGAGGCCCTCTCAACAGGAACGGCGAGAGGAACTCCAGGGTCGTGCCACCATTCCAAGAGTCCCCCAGATGTCTCAGTCCATTCCAGAGGAAACTCTTTTCCCTTCACCGGCTTGTCTTTCACGCCGAGGATCGACTCACACCAAGGTGGCACGTGGCACAGCCCTGTGGGAAAGCCTCGTGGGAAAGCCTTGAGGGACAGCCTCGAGGGAAAGCCACAGATCCCTTGATCCACGTGACAGGAAGCGTGACACTACTGCTGCAGCTCGGGAGGAAAGCGCACGTGCATGCCCCCACTCGAGACGAGGCCTGACTCCCCTGGGGAGACTCAGAAGCACCCCAAGATCCATGGCAACACTGGAGAGGAATCCTCAGGTTCCAGCCCCGACTCCACACAAGGACTGAGGCCCCGGCATGGACGGGAGAGGAATCCCGAGAGGTCCCCTAGCAACTCGCATGGGGACTGGCCTTTACTGAGGCCACCAGAGAGGGTCCCTGAGGTCCCCGTCGTAACTCGAGAAGACCTGCCGCAACTCGAGAAAATCCAGGAGGTTCTCCCCTCCAGGCGAGATGAGGCCCATTTCCGCTGAGGCGTCTCGAGGCTGATTACACCTCACCTCTGGAACTTCGAAAGGATCCTTCACACCCTTGGTGCAAATCAAGAAGTTCCCCGACCTAGCCGTCTCCACTCGAGAGGAATCACGAGGGTCCCGCCCACATCCAGAGGAGCCCCGTTTCCGCCTCGTAGCTCGAGATGAGGGATCCTTTCCCTGCTTCGTCGGGAAAGAGTTCCCGGCCTTCCCGTCGCATCTCAAGAGGAGGCCCTCTCAACAGGAACGGCGAGAGGAACTCCAGGGTCGTGCCACCATTCCAAGAGTCCCCCAGATGTCTCAGTCCATTCCAGAGGAACCTCTTTTCCCTTCACCGGCTCGTCTTTCACGCCGAAGATCGACTCACACCAAGGTGGCACGTGGCACAGCCCTGTGGGAAAGCCTCGTGGGAAAGCCTCGAGGGACAGCCTCGAGGGAAAGCCACAGATCCCTTGATCCACGTGACAGGAAGCGTGACACTACTGCTGCAGCTCGGGAGGAAAGTGCACGTGCATGCCCCCACTCGAGACGAGGCCTGACTCCCCTGGGGAGACTCAAAAGCACCCCAAGATCCATGGCAACACTGGAGAGGAATCCTCAGGTTCCGGCCCCGACTCCACACAAGGACTGAGGCCCCGGCATGGACGGGAGAGGAATCCCGAGAGGTCCCCTAGCAACTCGCATGGGGACTGGCCTTTCCTGAGGCCACCAGAGCGGGTCCCTGAGGTCCCCGTCGTAACTCGAGAAGACCTGCCGCAACTCGAGAAAATCCAGGAGGTTCTCCCCTCCAGGCGAGATGAGGCCCATTTCCGCTGAGGCGTCTCGAGGCTGATCACACCTCACCTCTGGAACTTCGATAGGATCCTTCACACCCTTGGTGCAAATCAAGAAGTTCCCCGACCTAGCCGTCTCCACTCGAGAGGAATCACGAGGGTCCCGCCCACATCCAGAGGAGCCCCGTTTCCGCCTCGTAGCTCGAGATGAGGGATCCTTTCCCTGCTTCGTCGGGAAAGAGTTCCCGGCGTTCCCGTCGCATCTCAAGAGGAGGCCCTCTCAACAGGTACGGCGAGAGGAACTCCAGGGTCGTGCCACCATTCCAAGAGTCCCCCAGATGTCTCAGTCCATTCCAGAGGAACCTCTTTTCCCTTCACCGGCTCGTCTTTCACGCCGAGGATCGACTCACACCAAGGTGGCACGTGGCACAGCCCTGTGGGAAAGCCTCGTGGGAAAGCCTCGAGGGACAGCCTCGAGGGAAAGCCACAGATCCCTTGATCCACGTGACAGGAAGCGTGACACTACTGCTGCAGCTCGGGAGGAAAGCGCACGTGCATGCCCCCACTCGAGACGAGGCCTGACTCCCCTGGGGAGACTCAGAAGCACCCCAAGATCCATGGCAACACTGGAGAGGAATCCTCAGGTTCCGGCCCCGACTCCACACAAGGACTGAGGCCCCGGCATGGACGGGAGAGGAATCCCGAGAGGTCCCCTAGCAACTCGCATGGGGACTGGCCTTTCCTGAGGCCACCAGAGCGGGTCCCTGTGGTCCCCGTCGTAACTCGAGAAGACCTGCCGCAACTGGAGAAAATCCAGGAGGTTCTCCCCTCCAGGCGAGATGAGGCCCATTTCCGCTGAGGCGTCTCGAAGCTGATCACACCTCACCTCTGGAACTTTGAAAGGGTCCTTCACACCCTTGGTGCAAATCAAGAAGTTCCCCGACCTAGCCGTCTCCACTCGAGAGGAATCACGAGGGTCCCGCCCACATCCAGAGGAGCCCCGTTTCCGCCTCGTAGCTCGAGATGAGGGATCCTTTCCCTGCTTCGTCGGGAAAGAGTTCCCGGCCTTCCCGTCGCATCTCAAGAGGAGGCCCTCTCAACAGGAACGGCGAGAGGAACTCCAGGGTCGTGCCACCATTCCAAGAGTCCCCCAGATGTCTCAGTCCATTCCAGAGGAACCTCTTTTCCCTTCACCGGCTCGTCTTTCACGCCGAGGATCGACTCACACCAAGGTGGCACGTGGCACAGCCCTGTGGGAAAGCCTCGTGGGAAAGCCTCGAGGGACAGCCTCGAGGGAAAGCCACAGATCCCTTGATCCACGTGACAGGAAGCGTGACACTACTGCTGCAGCTCGGGAGGAAAGCGCACGTGCATGCCCCCACTCGAGATGAGGCCTGACTCCCCTGGGGAGACTCAGAAGCACCCCAAGATCCATGGCAACACTGGAGAGGAATCCTCAGGTTCCGGCCCCGACTCCACACAAGGACTGAGGCCCCGGCATGGACGGGAGAGGAATCCCGAGAGGTCCCCTAGCAACTCGCATGGGGACTGGCCTTTACTGAGGCCACCAGAGCGGGTCCCTGAGGTCCCCGTCGTAACTCGAGAAGACCTGCCGCAACTCGAGAAAATCCAGGAGGTTCTCCCCTCCAGGCGAGATGAGGCCCATTTCCGCTGAGGCGTCTCGAGGCTGATTACACCTCACCTCTGGAACTTCGAAAGGATCCTTCACACCCTTGGTGCAAATCAAGAAGTTCCCCGACCTAGCCGTCTCCACTCGAGAGGAATCACGAGGGTCCCGCCCACATCCAGAGGAGCCCCGTTTCCGCCTCGTAGCTCGAGATGAGGGATCCTTTCCCTGCTTCGTCGGGAAAGAGTTCCCGGCCTTCCCGTCGCATCTCAAGAGGAGGCCCTCTCAACAGGAACGGCGAGAGGAACTCCAGGGTCGTGCCACCATTCCAAGAGTCCCCCAGATGTCTCAGTCCATTCCAGAGGAACCTCTTTTCCCTTCACCGGCTCGTCTTTCACGCCGAAGATCGACTCACACCAAGGTGGCACGTGGCACAGCCCTGTGGGAAAGCCTCGTGGGAAAGCCTCGAGGGACAGCCTCGAGGGAAAGCCACAGATCCCTTGATCCACGTGACAGGAAGCGTGACACTACTGCTGCAGCTCGGGAGGAAAGTGCACGTGCATGCCCCCAAAAGAGACGAGGCCTGACTCCCCTGGGGAGACTCAGAAGCACCCCAAGATCCATGGCAACACTGGAGAGGAATCCTCAGGTTCCGGCCCCGACTCCACACAAGGACTGAGGCCCCGGCATGGACGGGAGAGGAATCCCGAGAGGTCGCCTAGCAACTCGCATGGGGACTGGCCTTTCCTGAGGCCATCAGAGCGGGTCCCTGAGGTCCCCGTCGTAACTCGAGAAGACCTGCCGCAACTCGAGAAAATCCAGGAGGTTCTCCCCTCCAGGCGAGATGAGGCCCATTTCCGCTGAGGCGTCTCGAGGCTGATCACACCTCACCTCTGGAACTTCGATAGGATCCTTCACACCCTTGGTGCAAATCAAGAAGTTCCCCGACCTAGCCGTCTCCACTCGAGAGGAATCACGAGGGTCCCGCCCACATCCAGAGGATCCCCGTTTCCGCCTCGTAGCTCGAGATGAGGGATCCTTTCCCTGCTTCGTCGGGAAAGAGTTCCCGGCGTTCCCGTCGCATCTCAAGAGGAGGCCCTCTCAACAGGAACGGCGAGAGGAACTCCAGGGTCGTGCCACCATTCCAAGAGTCCCCCAGATGTCTCAGTCCATTCCAGAGGAAACTCTTTTCCCTTCACCGGCTTGTCTTTCACGCCGAGGATCGACTCACACCAAGGTGGCACGTGGCACAGCCCTGTGGGAAAGCCTCGTGGGAAAGCCTTGAGGGACAGCCTCGAGGGAAAGCCACAGATCCCTTGATCCACGTGACAGGAAGCGTGACACTACTGCTGCAGCTCGGGAGGAAAGCGCACGTGCATGCCCCCACTCGAGACGAGGCCTGACTCCCCTGGGGAGACTCAGAAGCACCCCAAGATCCATGGCAACACTGGAGAGGAATCCTCAGGTTCCAGCCCCGACTCCACACAAGGACTGAGGCCCCGGCATGGACGGGAGAGGAATCCCGAGAGGTCCCCTAGCAACTCGCATGGGGACTGGCCTTTACTGAGGCCACCAGAGAGGGTCCCTGAGGTCCCCGTCGTAACTCGAGAAGACCTGCCGCAACTCGAGAAAATCCAGGAGGTTCTCCCCTCCAGGCGAGATGAGGCCCATTTCCGCTGAGGCGTCTCGAGGCTGATTACACCTCACCTCTGGAACTTCGAAAGGATCCTTCACACCCTTGGTGCAAATCAAGAAGTTCCCCGACCTAGCCGTCTCCACTCGAGAGGAATCACGAGGGTCCCGCCCACATCCAGAGGAGCCCCGTTTCCGCCTCGTAGCTCGAGATGAGGGATCCTTTCCCTGCTTCGTCGGGAAAGAGTTCCCGGCCTTCCCGTCGCATCTCAAGAGGAGGCCCTCTCAACAGGAACGGCGAGAGGAACTCCAGGGTCGTGCCACCATTCCAAGAGTCCCCCAGATGTCTCAGTCCATTCCAGAGGAACCTCTTTTCCCTTCACCGGCTCGTCTTTCACGCCGAAGATCGACTCACACCAAGGTGGCACGTGGCACAGCCCTGTGGGAAAGCCTCGTGGGAAAGCCTCGAGGGACAGCCTCGAGGGAAAGCCACAGATCCCTTGATCCACGTGACAGGAAGCGTGACACTACTGCTGCAGCTCGGGAGGAAAGTGCACGTGCATGCCCCCACTCGAGACGAGGCCTGACTCCCCTGGGGAGACTCAAAAGCACCCCAAGATCCATGGCAACACTGGAGAGGAATCCTCAGGTTCCGGCCCCGACTCCACACAAGGACTGAGGCCCCGGCATGGACGGGAGAGGAATCCCGAGAGGTCCCCTAGCAACTCGCATGGGGACTGGCCTTTCCTGAGGCCACCAGAGCGGGTCCCTGAGGTCCCCGTCGTAACTCGAGAAGACCTGCCGCAACTCGAGAAAATCCAGGAGGTTCTCCCCTCCAGGCGAGATGAGGCCCATTTCCGCTGAGGCGTCTCGAGGCTGATCACACCTCACCTCTGGAACTTCGATAGGATCCTTCACACCCTTGGTGCAAATCAAGAAGTTCCCCGACCTAGCCGTCTCCACTCGAGAGGAATCACGAGGGTCCCGCCCACATCCAGAGGAGCCCCGTTTCCGCCTCGTAGCTCGAGATGAGGGATCCTTTCCCTGCTTCGTCGGGAAAGAGTTCCCGGCGTTCCCGTCGCATCTCAAGAGGAGGCCCTCTCAACAGGTACGGCGAGAGGAACTCCAGGGTCGTGCCACCATTCCAAGAGTCCCCCAGATGTCTCAGTCCATTCCAGAGGAACCTCTTTTCCCTTCACCGGCTCGTCTTTCACGCCGAGGATCGACTCACACCAAGGTGGCACGTGGCACAGCCCTGTGGGAAAGCCTCGTGGGAAAGCCTCGAGGGACAGCCTCGAGGGAAAGCCACAGATCCCTTGATCCACGTGACAGGAAGCGTGACACTACTGCTGCAGCTCGGGAGGAAAGCGCACGTGCATGCCCCCACTCGAGACGAGGCCTGACTCCCCTGGGGAGACTCAGAAGCACCCCAAGATCCATGGCAACACTGGAGAGGAATCCTCAGGTTCCGGCCCCGACTCCACACAAGGACTGAGGCCCCGGCATGGACGGGAGAGGAATCCCGAGAGGTCCCCTAGCAACTCGCATGGGGACTGGCCTTTACTGAGGCCACCAGAGCGGGTCCCTGAGGTCCCCGTCGTAACTCGAGAAGACCTGCCGCAACTCGAGAAAATCCAGGAGGTTCTCCCCTCCAGGCGAGATGAGGCCCATTTCCGCTGAGGCGTCTCGAGGCTGATTACACCTCACCTCTGGAACTTCGAAAGGATCCTTCACACCCTTGGTGCAAATCAAGAAGTTCCCCGACCTAGCCGTCTCCACTCGAGAGGAATCACGAGGGTCCCGCCCACATCCAGAGGAGCCCCGTTTCCGCCTCGTAGCTCGAGATGAGGGATCCTTTCCCTGCTTCGTCGGGAAAGAGTTCCCGGCCTTCCCGTCGCATCTCAAGAGGAGGCCCTCTCAACAGGAACGGCGAGAGGAACTCCAGGGTCGTGCCACCATTCCAAGAGTCCCCCAGATGTCTCAGTCCATTCCAGAGGAACCTCTTTTCCCTTCACCGGCTCGTCTTTCACGCCGAAGATCGACTCACACCAAGGTGGCACGTGGCACAGCCCTGTGGGAAAGCCTCGTGGGAAAGCCTCGAGGGACAGCCTCGAGGGAAAGCCACAGATCCCTTGATCCACGTGACAGGAAGCGTGACACTACTGCTGCAGCTCGGGAGGAAAGTGCACGTGCATGCCCCCAAAAGAGACGAGGCCTGACTCCCCTGGGGAGACTCAGAAGCACCCCAAGATCCATGGCAACACTGGAGAGGAATCCTCAGGTTCCGGCCCCGACTCCACACAAGGACTGAGGCCCCGGCATGGACGGGAGAGGAATCCCGAGAGGTCGCCTAGCAACTCGCATGGGGACTGGCCTTTCCTGAGGCCATCAGAGCGGGTCCCTGAGGTCCCCGTCGTAACTCGAGAAGACCTGCCGCAACTCGAGAAAATCCAGGAGGTTCTCCCCTCCAGGCGAGATGAGGCCCATTTCCGCTGAGGCGTCTCGAGGCTGATCACACCTCACCTCTGGAACTTCGATAGGATCCTTCACACCCTTGGTGCAAATCAAGAAGTTCCCCGACCTAGCCGTCTCCACTCGAGAGGAATCACGAGGGTCCCGCCCACATCCAGAGGATCCCCGTTTCCGCCTCGTAGCTCGAGATGAGGGATCCTTTCCCTGCTTCGTCGGGAAAGAGTTCCCGGCGTTCCCGTCGCATCTCAAGAGGAGGCCCTCTCAACAGGAACGGCGAGAGGAACTCCAGGGTCGTGCCACCATTCCAAGAGTCCCCCAGATGTCTCAGTCCATTCCAGAGGAAACTCTTTTCCCTTCACCAGCTTGTCTTTCACGCCGAGGATCGACTCACACCAAGGTGGCACGTGGCACAGCCCTGTGGGAAAGCCTCGTGGGAAAGCCTTGAGGGACAGCCTCGAGGGAAAGCCACAGATCCCTTGATCCACGTGACAGGAAGCGTGACACTACTGCTGCAGCTCGGGAGGAAAGCGCACGTGCATGCCCCCACTCGAGACGAGGCCTGACTCCCCTGGGGAGACTCAGAAGCACCCCAAGATCCATGGCAACACTGGAGAGGAATCCTCAGGTTCCAGCCCCGACTCCACACAAGGACTGAGGCCCCGGCATGGACGGGAGAGGAATCCCGAGAGGTCCCCTAGCAACTCGCATGGGGACTGGCCTTTACTGAGGCCACCAGAGAGGGTCCCTGAGGTCCCCGTCGTAACTCGAGAAGACCTGCCGCAACTCGAGAAAATCCAGGAGGTTCTCCCCTCCAGGCGAGATGAGGCCCATTTCCGCTGAGGCGTCTCGAGGCTGATTACACCTCACCTCTGGAACTTCGAAAGGATCCTTCACACCCTTGGTGCAAATCAAGAAGTTCCCCGACCTAGCCGTCTCCACTCGAGAGGAATCACGAGGGTCCCGCCCACATCCAGAGGAGCCCCGTTTCCGCCTCGTAGCTCGAGATGAGGGATCCTTTCCCTGCTTCGTCGGGAAAGAGTTCCCGGCCTTCCCGTCGCATCTCAAGAGGAGGCC
Organism: Budorcas taxicolor; assembly: GCF_023091745.1. NCBI lineage: Eukaryota > Metazoa > Chordata > Mammalia > Artiodactyla > Bovidae > Budorcas > Budorcas taxicolor. The sequence goes on along the minus strand of NW_026291922.1, from coordinate 3,052 downwards.
CTCTCAACAGGAACGGCGAGAGGAACTCCAGGGTCGTGCCACCATTCCAAGAGTCCCCCAGATGTCTCAGTCCATTCCAGAGGAACCTCTTTTCCCCTTCACCGGCTCGTCTTTCACGCCGAAGATCGACTCACACCAAGGTGGCACGTGGCACAGCCCTGTGGGAAAGCCTCGTGGGAAAGCCTCGAGGGACAGCCTCGAGGGAAAGCCACAGATCCCTTGATCCACGTGACAGGAAGCGTGACACTACTGCTGCAGCTCGGGAGGAAAGTGCACGTGCATGCCCCCACTCGAGACGAGGCCTGACTCCCCTGGGGAGACTCAAAAGCACCCCAAGATCCATGGCAACACTGGAGAGGAATCCTCAGGTTCCGGCCCCGACTCCACACAAGGACTGAGGCCCCGGCATGGACGGGAGAGGAATCCCGAGAGGTCCCCTAGCAACTCGCATGGGGACTGGCCTTTCCTGAGGCCACCAGAGCGGGTCCCTGAGGTCCCCGTCGTAACTCGAGAAGACCTGCCGCAACTCGAGAAAATCCAGGAGGTTCTCCCCTCCAGGCGAGATGAGGCCCATTTCCGCTGAGGCGTCTCGAGGCTGATCACACCTCACCTCTGGAACTTCGATAGGATCCTTCACACCCTTGGTGCAAATCAAGAAGTTCCCCGACCTAGCCGTCTCCACTCGAGAGGAATCACGAGGGTCCCGCCCACATCCAGAGGAGCCCCGTTTCCGCCTCGTAGCTCGAGATGAGGGATCCTTTCCCTGCTTCGTCGGGAAAGAGTTCCCGGCGTTCCCGTCGCATCTCAAGAGGGAGGCCCTCTCAACATGAACGGCGAGAGGAACTCCAGGGTCGTGCCACCATTCCAAGAGTCCCCCAGATGTCTCAGTCCATTCCAGAGGAACCTCTTTTCCCTTCACCGGCTTGTCTTTCACGCCGAGGATCGACTCACACCAAGGTGGCACGTGGCACAGCCCTGTGGGAAAGCCTCGTGGGAAAGCCTTGAGGGACAGCCTCGAGGGAAAGCCACAGATCCCTTGATCCACGTGACAGGAAGCGTGACACTACTGCTGCAGCTCGGGAGGAAAGCGCACGTGCATGCCCCCACTCGAGACGAGGCCTGACTCCCTGGGGAGACTCAGAAGCACCCCAAGATCCATGGCAACACTGGAGAGGAATCCTCAGGTTCCGGCCCCGACTCCACACAAGGACTGAGGCCCCGGCATGGACGGGAGAGGAATCCCGAGAGGTCGCCTAGCAACTCGCATGGTGACTGGCCTTTCCTGAGGCCATCAGAGCGGGTCCCTGAGGTCCCCGTCGTAACTCGAGAAGACCTGCCGCAACTCGAGAAAATCCAGGAGGTTCTCCCCTCCAGGCGAGATGAGGCCCATTTCCGCTGAGGCGTCTCGAGGCTGATCACACCTCACCTCTGGAACTTCGATAGGATCCTTCACACCCTTGGTGCAAATCAAGAAGTTCCCCGACCTAGCCGTCTCCACTCGAGAGGAATCACGAGGGTCCCGCCCACATCCAGAGGATCCCCGTTTCCGCCTCGTAGCTCGAGATGAGGGATCCTTTCCCTGCTTCGTCGGGAAAGAGTTCCCGGCGTTCCCGTCGCATCTCAAGAGGAGGCCCTCTCAACAGGAACGGCGAGAGGAAACTCCAGGGTCGTGCCACCATTCCAAGAGTCCCCCAGATGTCTCAGTCCATTCCAGAGGAAACTCTTTTCCCTTCACCGGCTTGTCTTTCACGCCGAGGATGACTCACACCAAGGTGGCACGTGGCACAGCCCTGTGGGAAAGCCTCGTGGGAAAGCCTTGAGGGACAGCCTCGAGGGAAAGCCACAGATCCCTTGATCCACGTGACAGGAAGCGTGACACTACTGCTGCAGCTCGGGAGGAAAGCGCACGTGCATGCCCCCACTCGAGACGCCTGAGCTGACTCCCCTGGGGAGACTCAGAAGCACCCCAAGATCCCATGGCAACACTGGAGAGGAATCCTCAGGTTCCAGCCCCGACTCCACACAAGGACTGAGGCCCCGGCATGGACGGGAGAGGAATCCCGAGAGGTCCCCTAGCAACTCGCATGGGGACTGGCCTTTACTGAGGCCACAGAGAGGGTCCCTGAGGTCCCCGTCGTAACTCGAGAAGGACCTGCCGCAACTCGAGAAAATCCAGGAGGTTCTCCCCTCCAGGCGAGTTGAGGCCCATTTCCGCTGAGGCGTCTCGAGGCTGATTACACCTCACCTCTGGAAACTTCGAAAAGGATCCTTCACACCCTTGGTGCAAATCAAGAAGTTCCCCGACCTAGCCCGTCTCCACTCGAGAGGAATCACGAGGGTCCCGCCCACATCCAGAGGAGCCCCGTTTCCGCCTCGTAGCTCGAGATGAGGGATCCTTTCCCTGCTTCGTCGGGAAAGAGTTCCCGGCTTCCCGTCGCATCTCAAGAGGAGGCCCTCTCAACAGGAACGGCGAGAGGAACTCCAGGGTCGTGCCACCATTCCAAGAGTCCCCAGATGTCTCAGTCCATTCCAGAGGAACCTCTTTTCCCTTCACCGGCTCGTCTTTCACGCCGAAGATCGACTCACACCAAGGTGGCACGTGGCACAGCCCTGTGGGAAAGCCTCGTGGGAAAGCCTCGAGGGGACAGCCTCGAGGGAAAGCCACAGATCCCTTGATCCACGTGACAGGAAGCGTGACACTACTGCTGCAGCTCGGGAGGAAAGTGCACGTGCATGCCCCCACTCGAGACGAGGCCTGACTCCCTGGGGAGACTCAAAAGCACCCCAAGATCCATGGCAACACTGGAGAGGAATCCTCAGGTTCCGGCCCCGACTCCACACAAGGACTGAGGCCCCCGGCATGGACGGGAGAGGAATCCCGAGAGGTCCCCTAGCAACTCGCATGGGGACTGGCCTTTCCTGAGGCCACCAGAGCGGGTCCCTGAGGTCCCCGTCGTAACTCGAGAAGACCTGCCGCAACTCGAGAAAATCCAGGAGGTTCTCCCTCAGGCGAGATGAGGCCCATTTCGCTGAGGCGTCTCGAGGCTGATCA